>NW_026909558.1:0-27506 GCF_033115175.1 Lepus europaeus | reverse complement strand
GTAGTCCTGGTCCATGGCGGGCGGGGCGCGGCCCGCGGGGCCCCAGCTGACCTGAGGGAGGGGGGGCGAGGTCAGCACTGGGAGGGGGAGACAGCCAGAGACAGCAGGGGGGGCGGCCGGCCCGCTCTGCGTCCCCTGCAGGGAGCCCCAGCTACAGGCCAGACCCCGAGAGAGGGGCCCGGGGGTCAGGGCCGGAGCAGGGCTGCTGGCACGCGGGGGTCAGGGGGGCCACTCTGGTTCACCCCCAGCCCAGGTGGCAGGAGGGGCCCGGTGCATCCTGGTCTAGAGCCCGTGTGGCCAGGGGAGGGGTTCAGAGGGAGTTGTTGACCAGGTGGTCAGCAGCCCCCGGCCCGGGCCAGACCCCGCTGTCTGCACCAGTGTGGGGACCAGATGGTCGTGCAGCCAGCGGCCTGGCCATGAGTGCCCTGGGCGGCGCCGCACACGGTGCTCCTGGGCCTGCAGCTTCCTCGGCCAGCTGCTCCGCCCCCCAGGGCCATCACTGTCCCCAGGCAACCGCGGCCGGGACCCCTGCTTCACGGCGCCCCCTGCTTCCGGCCGGTCCTGGGCCTGAGCCCCCAGGCGCCCCAGGGCTGGGGACAGAAGACCCACAAAGGGGCAAAGCTCAGAGCGAGCAGGTGCTGGTCGGTGGACGCCCACGGCCCGCCCAAAGCAGCCACCAGGGGGCGCCGTCCACACAGCGGCAGCGGACGACCCACAGAGCAGGCACAGAGGGCCTGGTCCCTGGCCACCCGCAGGCCTGAGGCTGGGCTGCGCCCTCAGCCCGGGTCAGGGACGCGCAGTCAGCCGGGTCCCCGCGCGGTAGGTGGGGCTCCTGTCCCGGCCGCATCCTGCTGCCTCCCCCCACCCCGCACATGCTGCCATAGCCAGGCAGTGGCCAGGCCCCAGGAGCCACAGGGGTCACACGGACCCACGGGGAGCACTGCAGGTCCCCCACTGCAGAGCACGGAGCCACCGGTGACTCTGGGGCGCGCCCACCTCCCATTGGGGCCAGGGTTCGAGTCCAGCTGCCCAGTGACGCAGACGCTGGAGGCGGCGGCACACGGAGCCCCCGGGTAGAGTGTGTGGCTGCCAGGTTCACGCTGCTGCCGCAGGCACCCGTGGAGGTGGGGGGAGAGGTGTCGTCTCCTGCCCCCCCGCGGGACAGTGACAGCAGCGGACCCGCTGGCACAGGGAGCCAGCGAGGCCTCAGCAAGACGGGCGAGGGCTGCCCCTTACTGCGCGCTGCTGGGACAGGCGCCCACGCACAGAAACACACGCACACACTGACACGTGCACACAAACAGTAACACACACGTGCGCACACACTGACACACATACACGTGTGCACAGGCACACCGACACACATGTGCACACACAACACTAACACACGCACACTGACACATGCACACATACAGTAACACGCACACACGTGCACACACTGAACTACGTGCACACACTGACACACATACACGTGTGCACAGGCACACCGACACACACGTGTGCACACGCAATGCTAACACGCGCACAGACACGTGCATACATACAGTAACACGTGCACACACTGAACTACATGCACACACTGACACACACGTGTGCACACACAACACTAACACACGCGCACACTGGACACGTGCACACATACAGTAACACACACGTGCACACACTGAACTACGTGCACACACACTGACACACATACACGTGTGCACAGGCACACCGACACACACGTGTGCACACACAACACTAACACCGCGCACTGACACGTGCACACATACAGTAACACGCACACACGTGCACACACTGAACTACGTGCACACACTGACACATACACGTGTGCACAGGCACACCAACACACATGTGCACACGCAATGCTAACACACGCGCGGACACGTGCACACATACAGTAACACGCACACACGTGCACACACTAAACTACGTGCACACACACGCACTGACACCCCGCACACACTAACACGTGCGCCCCCACAGGAGCTGGAGCTGCAGCGGCGCCCACCCACGCAGGCAGCCTGGCCGGGGCTCCAGAGCGCGGGAGATGCCGCTGCCTGCAGATTTCTAGGAACTCCCTGGAAAGCGGGCCGCGGGGGCGCGCTGGGGGCTGTGCCCAGGGAGCGTTCCTGGGGGCACGGGGCCGCGCTGGGGGGAGGGGGGCTGTGCCCAGGGAGCGTTCCTGGGGGCACGGGGGGCCGCGCTGGGGGGGGGGCTGTGCCCAGGGAGCATTCCTGGGGGCACGGGGGGCCGCGCTGGGGGGAGGGGGGGCTGTGCCCAGGGAGCGTTCCTGGGGGCACGGGGGCCGCGCTGGGGGGAGGGGGGCTGTGCCCAGGGAGCGTTCCTGGGGGCACGGGGCCGCGCTGGGGGGAGGGGGGCTGTGCCCAGGGAGCGTTCCTGGGGGCACGGGGCCGCGCTGGGGGGGAGGGGGGGCTGTGCCCAGGGAGCGTTCCTGGGGGCACGGGGGGCCGCGCTGGGGGGGGGGGCTGTGCCCAGGGAGCGTTCCTGGGGGCACGGGGGCCGCGCTGGGGGGAGGGGGGCTGTGCCCAGGGAGCGTTCCTGGGGGCACGGGGGCCGCGCTGGGGGGGAGGGGGGCTGTGCCCAGGGAGCGTTCCTGGGGGCACGGGGGCCGCGCTGGGGGGAGGGGGGCTGTGCCCAGGGAGCGTTCCTGGGGGCACGGGGGCGCGCTGGGGGGAGGGGGGCTGTGCCCAGGGAGCGTTCCTGGGGGCACGGGGGCGGAGCAGAGGCGGCCCCAGGGAGGACGCCTGAGCCCAGCTGCCCGTCACTTCTAGACTTCTGTGTCCCGTGAACCAAGGACCCCAGCTGGCGTGTGGCACAGCAGGTAAAGCCGCTGCCTGCAGTGCCAGCATCCCACATGGATGCTGGTTCGAGACCCGACTGCTCCACCTCTGATCCAGCTCTCTGCTGTGGCCTGGGAGAGCAATGGACGATGGCCCAAGTCCTTGGGCCCCTGCACCTGCGTGGGAGACCTGGATGGAGCTCCTGGCTCCTGGCTTCAGATCAGCGCTGGGGAGTCAACCAGCGGACGGAAGACCTCACTCTTTCTCTCTCTCTCTGACTCTGCCTTTTGGATAACTAAGATAAATCTTTACAAAAACCGCCACCAGGGCCAGCGCCGCGGCTCACTAGGCTAATCCTCCACCTGTGGTGACGGCACCCCGGGTTCTAGTCCCGCTCGGGGCACCGATCCTGTCCCGGTTGCCCCTCTTCCAGTCCAGCTCTCTGCTGTGGCCCGGGAGTGCAGTGGAGGATGGCCCAAGTGCTTGGGCCCTGCACCCCATGGGAGACCAGGAGAAGCACCTGGCTCTGGGCTTCCGATCGGCACATCCCCAGCCGTTGCAGCCATTTGGAGAATGAACCAACGGAAGGAAGACCTTTCTCTCTGTCTCTCTCTCTAACTCTGCCTGGCAAAAAAAAGAAAAAGCCCACCACTGGGACGGCGGAGATGGGTGGACTCTCGGCCCCGGCACCCAGGGGTTCAGAGCAGGCGTGGAGTGGGGGGTGAGGGGGGGCGCCGGCTGCCTGCTCCTGGGCTGCGGTGAGAAGGGGCTCCTCCCACAGGGGCGGGGCCTCGGCACTGGGCCTGGGAAATGGGTGTGGCCAGGAGGGCAGGGCTGCCAGGCGCAGGGCTCCACCCACCTGGGCTGCACAGGGTTCTCCCCACTAGAGTGCCCAGGCCCAGGGCTGCCCAGGGCTTTGTCCACCACAGCTCCCAGGCCCAGGGCTGCCCAGGGCTTTGTCCACCACAGCTCCCAGGCCCAGGGCTTTGTCCACCAGAGCCCCCAGGCCCAGGGCTGCCCAGGGCTGGGGAGCCGTGTCCATTTCCCTCAGGGACCTCGCAGAACCAGCAGCCTGGCAGCACTGCACTTGGCGAATGTCAAGTGGCCTACAGGGCAGGGCGGGCCAGGCCGACGGGGCTGTGCGCGGGGAGGGGGGCTTCCCTGGGAGTTACCACGAGGCCCACAGGGGACGGTAGGCCACTCAGGGGACACTGGCGGCTCCCACACCCCGGGCTGCTCCCAGCACGGCGTGGGTGGGGCCGGGACGCTGCTCCCCACCCAGCGTCCACAGCGCCCGGGCAGCCCCGCGCCCCGAGCAACCTGGGGACCTTTCACTGCAGGCCCCCCGCCAAGTGGCGGGGGCAGAGGTCGCGCCCCGGCCCGGGGCTGGCCCGTCCAGGTACACGTCCCAGGTGCCTGTCCCGAGGCCCCAGGGGGACAGGGCACCAGCCACGCTCTCCGGCCACCCGGCCTTGCCCGAGGCCAGCGCACCCTGGCTCTCCTGGAAAAACTGGTCCCGGCAGCTCTCCCAGGCACAGTCGGAGCCCGGCCTCCCAGGGCACGGGCAGGCGCCCTCTCTGCCCCCCAGCCCGGGCGGCCGAGGCGCTGGCTGGCACCAGGGCGACCCCGCACGGGACGGAGCGCAGCGGGCGTGGGGACGGCGGAGCCAGGACAGCCCTGCACCGGGGCCAGCGCCCGGGCACACAGGCCCCCCCCCCCGCTGGAATCTGCCTGGCTGACCACCGGCTGACCACTGCCCGGGGCGGGGGGCGGGAGAGAAGTGCTCTCCCCTGAGGGCGCCCAGGCCAAGACACAGGCCCCCGGGGAAAGGCAGGGGCGGCCGGGAGGCTGTGGTCAGCACGTGGCCAGACTGCACGTGGCTGACCCACCGCGCGGGGCCATGTCAGCCAGCTTTGCGCCCACCCCATTCCCAGCACCTGCGTGGGGGCCCCGATGCCCGGCCAGGCCCCTGCTGCCCATCACGACAGACCTGGGGGCCCAGCCTCAGCCCTCAAGACCTCCGTCCGCACCCCAGGCGCGGCCTCTGCTGGGCTCCCTGGGAGAGGGGTGGGGCCGGAGCCCCCAGGGCTGTGCCCAGAGCTGGGGGGGGCAGGGGCTGGCCAGAGGCATCGGGAGCAGCCCCGGCAGCCACCAGGGGCGCACACTCGCTCCCTCATTCATTCATCCTGAGACACCGAACCCAGCCTGCGCGCTCCCTGCACCGGGTGCCGCCAGGGGCGCCCTGGGGACGCGTAGCCCCCTCCTCATTGCAGCCCCACTGCGGGCACAGAGCGATGTCTCGCAGGCACTGCGGGCTGCAGGGTCACCGGGGACAGGCGCCCCTCCCACCTGCCGCCCAGGCCAAACCCCCCAGGCCACCAACACTCGGCACACAGAGCCGCCTCTGCCCACCAGGAAGAGGGAGGGGAGGGGAGGGGTGCGGCGGAGCAGCACGCAGCCCCGAACACGGCGACGCCCAGGCGACCCCCGCGGCGGAGGGGGCTGCGGGTGCGGCCCTGGGGACCCGGCTTCCGCGGGGCGCTGCGAACACGCATCTCCACGCACACGCAGGACACGCAGCCGGGCACACACTTCCGCGGGGCACCACGGGACGCCGCAGGAGGGGAGTGAGCCTCGCACTCCAGCAGCCCCCCAGGAACGCCCCTGTGCCTGACCCCTGTCCCGCAGGGTCGCCCATGGGAGATAGCGAGGAGCGAGCACTCCCCCCTGAGCCCCCAGCGTGCTGGGTCCTGCAGGGTGCGGGGGGGGGGGGCGGCCAGCTGCTCCAGGCCAGCTGCACCCCCCGCTGACAGCCACCAACGTCCCCAGACACGGCCCAGTGCCCGGGGCCAAGCCTCCCGTGGCTGCACCTGCCCAGGCCACACAGCAACGGCTCGGCTCAGGCCTCCCAGACCCGGAAGTCCCAGCGCACAGCGGCCCCGGGTCGGCCTGGCTCTACCTGCGCCCTGGCTCTACCTGCGCCCGCCTCCGGGCACTGCGCCCCCAGCCCCAGCCCCCAGCCCCAACCCAGCTCCAGCCCCAGCCCCCAGCCCCAACCCAGCTCCAACCCAGCTCCAGCCCCAGCCCCTAGCCCCCAGCCCCAAACCAGCTGCAGCCCCCAGCCCTAACCCTAGCCCCAGCCCCTAGCCCACAGCCCCAACCCAGCTGCAGCCCCCAGCCCCAGCCCCCACCCTAGCCCTAGCCCAGCCCCCAGCCCAGCTGCAGCCCTCAACCCTAACCTTAGCCCCAGCCCCCAGCCCCAACCCAGCTCCAGCCCCAGCCCCTAGCCCCCAGCCCCAAACCAGCTGCAGCCCCCAGCCCCAGCCCCTAGCCCCCAGCCCCAGCCCCTAGCCCCCAGCCCCAAACCAGCCCCAGCCCCCAGCCCTAACCCCTGCCCAGCCCCCAGCCCTAGTCCCCAACCCAGCTCCAACCCAGCTCCAGCCCCCAGGCCCCAGCCCCCAGCCCAGCCCCAGCCCCCAGCCCAGGCCCAGCTCCCAGCCCCAGCCCCCAGCCCTAACCCTAGCCCCTGCCCCAAGCCCCAAACCAGCTGCAGCCCCCAGCCCCAGCCCAGCCCCTGCCCCAGCCCCATCCCCTAGCCCAGCCCCAACCCTGCCCCAGCCCCCAGCCCCAACCCTGCCCCAGCCCCCAGCCCTAACCCTAGCCCCTGCCCCAGCCCAGCCCCAGCCCCCTCCCCCGCAGCCCGGGAGGTCGCCCCGCACCGCCCTGCCCCTGGGTCCCTAACAGAGGCCGGCATCGCACCGGGAGACCCCAGGCGGCTGTCACTGGGCGCACACAGGAGGCCACTGCGGGACCGAGCCCAAGGGTCCCTTCCGCCCAGCCCCCGCCCCACCGGGCCGCCCTGCGGCTGGGGGCAGACTGGGGAGGGGGCTGCCCCCTGCTAGAGGCCGGCGGAGGGGGTGCGGACACCGCCCCCGCACCTGGGTGGAGCGGGCCGGCTCTGGGCGCCCGGCACAGCGGCCGCCGGACACCTGGGGGCAGGTGTGACAGGTGGGGGCACGGCGCGCGCCGAGGGGCGCCGAGCGGGCCCGGCTCGCTGGGGGGCCCGGTTCCGGGGCGCAGGGCTGACGCTTCGCCGGGACAATGGGGGCCCCCGGCCGCGGGGCGCGGTCACGGCCTGCGGGGGTCGGGGCGGGGGTCCGGCCGCGGCCCGCGACGTCGGGGCGGGGGGGTGCATGGCGCAGGGATGCCGAGGCCGCCGGCGCTCGCTCAGCCTGCGGGGCGGCACTCGGCCGGGCTGGGGGCTCCCTGCGGGGGTCGCGGCCGAGCCCCCCGCGCCTCGGGCCCGGGGGGCGGGTCCCCCACCGCGGCCGCCTCACCTGGCTCAGTCCCGCCGCTCGCTGGCTGCCGCCGGCCCCGCCTCTCCCGTCGCCGCGCCGCACCTGCCTCCGGCCCCCGCCGCTCCGCCAGGCCCCGCGTCGGCCCCGCTGACGGGACCCCGGCTTCCGCGGTGCCTAATATGGCGGCGGTCGCTGTCCGCGGCCTCCCGGCTCCCTCCCTCCGCCGCGCGCGCCCCCGCGGCCCGGCCACGCCCCCGCGTCGCCGCGCTGCGTGCCCCGGCCACGCCCCGCCCCGCCCCGGCGGCGGCCGCGCCCCGCCCGCCCCGCGCGACTGCGCCTGCGCGCGCGGGGCATCTCGGGAGGACGTGACGTCGCGGCGATTCGAATCAATACAGGAAGCGAGGCGCCACGCGTTGCCCAGGGCAACCGCGGCCGGAAGCGGCTCGCCGGGGCTCGGGGCGGCGGCCGGTGGTCTCCCGAGGGCGGGCGGGGCGCGGGGTGGACCGGACACGCTCACCGCCGTGACGGGCGCAGGCGGAACCCGGCGTGCGGGGCTGCGAGCGACCGCCGTGACGTTCATTCATCCACTCATTCACTCACTCATTCATTCATTCGGCGGCCGCTCCTCGCGTTCCCCCGGGGCGCTGCCTCACTGAGCAGGCGGGAGCAGATCAACCCCTGCTCCAGGGCCCGGGTTCGAGCCCTGCTGCTCCCTGTTGTGGCCTGGGGGGCCGCGGCTCGGCCTGCACCTGCGTGGGCCTGGGGGGCTGGGGGGCCTGGGGGTCCGCGGCTCGGCCTGCACCTGCTGGGGCCTGGGGGGCTGTGGGGTCTGGGGGACCGCGGCTCAGCCTGCACCTGCTGGGGCCTGGGGGGCTGTGGGGTCTGGGGGACCGCGGCTCGGCCCGCACCTGCGTGGGCCTGGGGGTCTGGGGGGCCGCGGCTCGGGCCTGCACCTGCTGGGGCCTGGGGGGGCTGGGGGGCCTGGGGGGCTGCGGCTCGGCCTGCACCTGCGTGGGCCTGGGGGGCTGGGGGGCCGCGGCTCGGGCCTGCACCTGCTGGGGCCTGGGGGGGCTGGGGGGCCTGGGGGGCTGCGGCTCGGCCTGCACCTGCTGGGGCCTGGGGGGGCTGGGGGGCCTGGGGGTCCGCGGCTCGGCCTGCACCTGCTGGGGCCTGGGGGGCTGTGGGGTCTGGGGGACCGCGGCTCGGCCTGCACCTGCGTGGGCCTGGGGGTCTGGGGGGCCGCGGCTCGGGCCTGCACCTGCTGGGGCCTGGGGGGGCTGGGGGGCCGCACCTGCGTGGGAGCCCGGATGCCCCTCCCGGCTCCTGGCTCCAGCCTGGCCGGGCTGCGGCTGTGGGCGCCATGCGAGAGTGACCCAGCGGACGGGAGACCGCTCTCTAACCGCATTTCAAATACATAAATAAATACATATACATATATAGACACAGAGCTGAGTCCAGGATCTGACCCTGAGCTCTCAGGAACACGCGCAAAGCGGCAGCGAGGCGGGGTCCAGGCGCCGGCCACTGACTGCACAGCCTCAGGGAGACGGCTGTGGCCGCAACAGAGCCAGAGCCGGGGTGTGGGCCACGGGGTCGGGGCTGCGGTCAGTGGGGTCCACGGGGGGCGTGGCTACGGTCAGCAGAGTCCACGGGGGGCGGGGCTGCGGTCAGCGGGGGTCCTCGGGGGCGGGGCTGTGGTCAGCGGGATCCGGGGGGGGGAGGGACTGAGGTCAGCGCGGTCCACGGGGGGCGGGGCTGCAGTCAGTAAGGTCCACGGGGACGGGGCTGCGGTCAGCGGGGTCCTGGGGGGGGGGGAGGGACTGAGGTCAGCGGGGTCCACGGGGGGCGGGGCTGCGGTCAGCGGGATCCACGGGGGGGGGGAGGGACTGAGGTCAGCGGGGTCCACGGGGGGCGGGGCTTCGGTCAGCGGGGTCCACGGGGTCGGGGCTGCGGTCAGTGGGGTCCACGGGGGGCGGGGCTGCAGTCAACAGAGTCCACGGGGACGGGGCTGCCGTCAGCGGGGTCCTCGGGGGCGGGGCTGCGGTCAGCGGGGTCCACGGGGGGCGGGGCTGCTGTCAGCAGAGTCCACGGGGGGCGGGGCTGCGGTCAGCGGGGTCCTCGGGGGCGGGGCTGCGGTCAGCGGGGCCCACGGGGGGCGGGGCTGCTATCAGCAGAGTCCACGGGGGGCGGGGCTGCGGTGCACGGGCTCAAGGTGCACGGGCTCAAGCCTCTGCCCGCGACCCCCGCTTCAGTCCCGGCTGCTCCCCTGCGGGGGCCAGCGCCCTGCTATGCGCCTGGGGAGACAGCGGGTGGCGCCCCAGTGCTGGGGCTCCTTGGGCCTGCACCGAACCGGGAGACGCAGGAGCCCCCGGCCCCCGCCTGGCTCGGCCCTGGCTGTTGTGGCCGTCTGGGGAGAGACCCAGAGGATGGAAGGGCTTGAATTCTGCTAAAAAAAAAAAACCAAAAAAGTGATAAAGCACAAGACCCCCAGGAGAACCCGAGCCCAGGCAGGTGGTGCCCGGGGCTGCGGGGGAGGTGTGGGTGCTGACGGGGTCTGGGGGGAGGTGGGGGTGCTGACGGGGGCTGGGGGGGAGCTCTCAGATCCACGTGGTTTATATCTCAATAAAGCAGTAGTAAAAGAATAATTTTTTTTAAGGTTTATTTGGTGTCCTGGCCAGGAGCCCGGGGAGGATCTCTCACCGCATGCGGCTGAATTCCCAAGAAAACGCCCCCCCCCAGTGCTAGGCGGGGGGCCCTGCACGCCCCCACCCCACACCCGAGCGCTGGGCCCTGCACCTGCGTGGGAACCCCGGATGGAGCTCCCCGCTCCTGGCTTCGGCCTGGCCCAGCCCTGGCCGTTGTCACCTAGGGAGTGACCCAGTGGACAGAAGACCCCCCCCAACTCTGCCTTTCAAATAAGCAAAATAACCTTTGAAAGCCAAATGGCAGAGGCATTTCGAGCAGTGGTTCCCGCCTGGAAGCCAGGACCCCCCGGGAGGCAGGGACCCCCGTACTTGGGCGCGCCTCCCGGGTGCGCATGCGCAGGGAGCTGATTTCCCCAGGTGCGGGGACCCCAGGGGCCTCCCAACGCCCGCCCCCGGCTGTGACTGACAGCTGGAAACTGTCTACGGGCGGGGGGCTCGGGCCACGCGCACCTGTGAGGAGCAGGGTCCCTGGGGGGGGGGCGCGCGCCTGCCACCGAGCAGCCGGTTAGGAAGAGCTGGTGACGCCGAAACCCGGGGCCCGGCCGGGTGCACTGGGGCCACGAGCGAGAAGAGGCCGGGGCTGGGCCCGGGGCAGGTGTCCACGGTTCTGCAGGACCTGGAGGCCAAGTTCCAGGGCTCCAGCCTGGCTTTCGGGTGTCCCCCGAGTCGGCCTCCTGCAGCTCCGGCCCCCAGGGAGCGCCGTGCGGCTGTGGGGAGGGGGGGTCCCGGGAGCGGGGGGTCCCTCGGCGCCGGCCGCGCTGGCCCCCAAGAGCGGCAGCCTCAGCCGGAAGCCGCGGTCACTGCCCCCCCTCACTTATTTAAAAGGCGGCGTTGGAGACAGGGGGCTCGCCCACCCGCGGCCCGCTTCCTGGGGACTCGCCCACCCCCTGGTCCGCTCCCTGGGGGCTGGTCCGCTCCCTGGGGGTTCGCCCACCCGCTGGTCCGCTCCCTGGGGGCTCGCCCACCCGCGGTCCGCTCCCACGCAGGTGCAGGGCCCAGCGCCTGGCGCACGATCCGCTCCTCCCGGGGCTCGGCTGGGCACTGGCGCGGGACGCGGGGACACAGGCACGGGCTCAGCTCCCCGCAAACTGGCCTCTTGGCATTCTCAGTCAATTCTTAAAAAAGCCGCGGCCGGCGCAGTGCCCGAGCCCCGGGAGAAGCTCCTGGCTCGGGCCTGGCCCAGCCCCGCCAGGCGGCCATCTGGGGAGTGACCGACAGATGAAGACCTCTCTCTCCGTCTCTAACTCTGCCTCTCAAACGCCTGCAACAGCCGGGGCTGCGTGCACCCAAAGCCAGGGGCCGGGAACCCCAGGGGGTCTCCCACGTGGGTGCGGGACCCAGGCCGGGGGTCACTGCCGCCCCCCGCAACTCGGGGTGGGGGTCCGCGCGCAGTCCCGGCACCAAGCCGCATCTTCGGGGCCTGCACGGTCCGGGCCATCCGCCACGGCGGTGACCACGGGCTCCTCCGAAAGGCCCTGGAACTAAAGACCCCCGCGGACTAGCCGGGTCCTGCTGCACCACGCAAACCCCGCGGCTCGGCTCACCGGTCCGGCGGGCACCCACGCCACTGGCCACGCCCCGAGCCTGGCCACGCCCCTAAACGCCGCGCATGCTCCGTCGCAGGCCTCGCCCGCCAGCTTTGCGGCGGAGTGGACGAAACCATGCGGGGCGGGGAGGACGCGCAAAGCCTGCTTCCGGGGACGGGGCCCACGTTGCCCTGCCGCTGCCGGGGAATGAGTCCCGACCTGTGCTGCTGTGGCGGCTCGAGTGCCGCCCTTGTGGGCGAGTCAGACTTCCGGGCCCTCCGCCGCCGCGGGGGCCTTTGACTCGGTTCCCCCTCTGGGGAAGCGTTGGTGCCGCCCGCCCCGGTCACGTGTGCGGAAGATGGCGGCCTCCGGAGCCGGCTGGTAGCGCCGTGGCCGGAGGAGGTGCGGGCCGCTGGGGTCTGCGTCTCGCGGGCCGGGGCGCGGGTCGCAACGGCGGGGAGCGCGTGCGGGGCCTGGGCGTGAGGGCGGGCACGGGACGGCGCCCGAGGGGCCCTCGTCGGCTGGGGGTTGGGGGCCCCGAGGGCCGGCCATCTTCCCTCCGGACGCTGGCGAGTCCGGGGCCAGGACTTGAGGGGCCGGGGGTGCCTGGGTACGGGGCGGTTCCTTTCCAGAGGGGAGTCGGCTTCCCGGGGCCGCGGCCGGTGTGTAGTGTGGGGAGGGGTCTCCGGGGCCCTGTCCGTGAGCCCGGCTCGGAGGCGGCTCCGTGTCCCAGTGTGCGCATGCGCAGGGGGCTAGCGCCGGAGCCGGGGCTCGAACCCACACATGGTCTGGAGGAGGGCGGTGGGCATCCCCGGCGCCGGGGGGCTGGGGGAGGTGGCGGAGTCCCGGGCAGGCGGCACCGGGGAGCAACACGGCCATCGGGGAAGGCTTTCCCCGAGGAGGTGGCGCTCGCCAGGGTAGAGAGGCTGGGGGGATGGAGCTTGGTGGAGGCACAGACGTGGGGGGCGGGGCGGGACCGGGCGGGATGTTAGGGACGCGCGGGGCGAGGGCGCCTCTAACCCGGCTCTCTGCCCCGCCCCCAGACCTCGCCATGGTGACGGAGCAGGAGCTGGAGGCCATCGGGCGGACGCTGCTGGACCCGGGGCAGCCGCTGCAGGCGCGCTTCCGGGCGCTGTTCACATTGCGCGGGCTCGGGGGCGCCGGCGCCATCGCGTGGATCGCGCGGGGCTTCGCCGACGACTCGGCGCTGCTCAAACACGAGCTGGCCTACTGCCTGGGGCAGATGCAGGACGCGCGCGCCGTGCCCGTGCTGGCCGCCGTGCTGCGCGACGCAGGCCAGGAGCCCATGGTGCGGCATGAGGCAGGTGCGCGCGGGGCGGGGCGCGGGCGGGGGCGTGCCCGGGGGGCGGGAGACCGCGGGGCAGGTGCGTGGGGGGGGGCGCCGCGGGGGGCGGGGTCAGGGGCGGGGCCGCTCCCTGCTCCCCCTGGAAGGACTCGAGGGGCGGGGGCGGGGGTGGGGCCGCATCTGCTCAGGTCATCACCAGCTCTGGGCGGCTGCTTGCAGGCGAGGCCCTGGGGGCCATCGGCGACCCCTCGGTGCTGGAGCTCCTGAAGCAGTACTCCGCGGACCCCGTGACCGAGGTGAGGAGGCCCTGCCCTGCGGACGCCCCGGGGAGGCGGGCGGGCGAGCGACATGCAGACCCCTAGCTCTCGGTCCCTGTCCTGGGCGTGGCGGGTCGTGTCCAGGGCTCCCGCCTGCCGCAGGGTGAGTTCACGGGCTGGGTTTGCGCCGGGCCCCGCCCCGAGACACCCCCCGCCCCGAGAGACCCCTGGCAATAGCAGACAGCTGTGGGGGCTCTCGCCCACCTTCGGCCGCACCAGCTCCCGGCGATGACGGAGAGCTCTAGCCACCATCATGGCGGAGAGCTGGGGCCCCTGCCCCCCCGCGCCGACAGCTGGCCCGCCCCCGCAGGTGGCCGAGACGTGCCAGCTGGCCGTGGGGCGGCTGGAGTGGCTGCAGCAGGGCGCCGAGCCCGCGGCCGGGCCCTACCTCTCCGTGGACCCTGCGCCGCCCGCTGAGGAGCGCGACGTGGGGCGGCTGCGGGAGGCGCTGCTGGACGAGGCGCGGCCGCTGTTCGACCGCTACCGCGCCATGTTCGCCCTGCGCAACGCCGGCGGCGAGGAGGCGGCCCTGGCGCTGGCCGAGGGTGAGGGGGGCGAGACGGGGCTCCCCGGGGTGGGGGCGGGCGCGGGGCTCCCCGGGGCGCGGGGTTCGGGGGGGGGGGGCTGCCCGGACTCACACCCGCCCCCCCGCCCGCAGGCCTGGGCTGCCGCAGCGCCCTGCTCCGCCACGAGGTGGGCTACGTGCTGGGCCAGCTGCGGCACGAGGCGGCGGTGCCCCAGCTGGCGGCCGTCCTGGCGCGCGCGGCCGAGAACCCAATGGTGCGGCACGAGTGCGCCGAGGCCCTGGGCGCCATCGCCCAGCCCGCCTGCCTGGAGGCGCTGCGGGCGCACGCGGCGGACCCGGAGCGTGTGGTGCGCGAGAGCTGCGAGGTGGCGCTGGACCTGTACGAGCACGAGCGCGGGGCGGCCTTCCAGTACGCGGACGGGCTGGAGCGGCTGCGGGCGGGGGCGAGCTAGGCCGGCCAAGCCCGCCCTGGGGGGCCCCGCCCCGCCCCCGGACCGGTCTGGTTCTGCCGCCCGCTCCCGCGCCTCCCCGGGTGTAGACGCTCTTGTCCCCCTCCCAGCCCGGGACCTGCGTGTCCCCTGCGCCCCCCCAGGGCCTGGCGCAAGGCTCCACCGAGCAAGTTCCTGCGCACGGGGCCTCGTGAGAGGACCCGGGGGCTGTACCTGAGCTTGGAGGCAGGCTGGGGCTCCGGGGCTCCACTCCGCTCAGAAAGGGCCGCAGGGGCTGGGGGGTCGGAGCTTGGCCCCCAGGGCGGGGAGAGGGCACGGAGCTGGGCGCTGGTTGGACCCGGTGAGGTCCCCAGCGGCCGGGCTGCTGCCCACGCGGAACATTAAATTATTTTTGCCAAGTGGAGGCTCCTGTGAGTGTGTTGGGGGAATCGGACCCCAGGGTAGGGGCAGGGGCGTCCAGAGCCAGCCCGCCCCCTCCCCAGCCCTGCTTCCCCAGGCCCTCTGGCGCAGCCCGGCGCCTCTCCGGGTAGAGCTGGGGCCCCTGCTGGACCCCGGCATCCCTGGTGGGAGCACCGGCCCCAGGCCCCCTGCACCGGGAGGCAGCAGTAACAGCCAAGGCCTTGGGCCCCGGCACCCGGTGGAGACCCTGTGGGGTCCCGGCCCTGGGGCTGCGGGCACTTAGTGAATGGGGGGTGGGAGTCGTGTCCCCCCCCCGTCCCGGGTCTAATAAACCCATAAATCTAGAGCAGCCCGGATATGGACTGGACCTGGGGGGGTGTCCTGCGCCCAGGGAGGGGACAGAGCAGAATGTGCCCACTGCGGCTTCCTCTCCACGGCTGCGCGGGTAGCGGGAGCCTAGCCCCAAAGCGGTCACCTGCCCCCCCCAAGGGGTCACCTGCCCTGAGCCGTCACCTACTCCCTCTGCCAGAGCGGTCACCACCCCTGAGGGGTCACCTGCCCCCCCCCCGAGCAGTCACCACCCCTGAGGGGTCACCTGCACCTGGGTGCGCACTTGCGGGAGGCAGTGGCTGGCACAGGAGCCCACGCCACGCATGCTGGCAGCTTCCGGAGGGTGGGGGCCCCGAGCCGCGGGACGCGCTGGCCGTGCTCGCACAACACAACGGCGCCCGAAAGAGGGCAGAGGCGGTGAGACCCCCACCCCCAGGCCCTGTCGCCGGCCCACCCGCTGTTTCTGGGCTGTCTGCCCACTGGCCAGTTCCCACACTGCCTGGGTCGGGCGCCATGCACAGACGAACCCGTCTCCCGCAAGAGCGAGAGTAGTGCGCGGCACTGGGAGCCCCCGAGATGCGGAGCGCTTGCCCCCCAAGGGGCACAGTCCCCACACCCCGCGGGCGACCCCCGGCAGCCCCCGGCCCCACACCCAGCGCCGGTCCAGCAGTCCTCCGCACTCCCTGCAGCAGCCACCAGAGGGCGCGCGAGAGCCTCCGAGGTGGGCCTGAGCCCCACAGGCTCACCCCACTCCGGCCACGCCGGCCTCCCCGCGGTTCCACGGACGCTGCGGGCTGGGTCCCACCTCGGGGCTTTTGCCCTCTGCCCCTCTGCCAGGAGCACCCTCCCCTGCTCCTCCAGGTCTCTCCTCAATGCAGCGTGAAGGGGGTCTGGGGCAGGGGCATTCGCAGGGGGCAGGTGCAGCAGACGCAAAGGCCCTGGGGTAGGGACAGCTGCGGGGAGGCCCGGCCGCGGCTGGAGGTACGCGAGGGAGGGGGCCTGCGGGCGGAGGCGATTTGCTAGGTGCTTAATCCAGGCAGATGGCGGCCGGATGGGAGCTACCCGCTCAATCCTCTTAGCTCAAGTCCTCTAAGACTTCCGTCGCGTGGGTCACCTCCGGGCCTCTCCCGCTCCGGGCGGCTGCCATGCCGGAGGAGGCGGCGGCGGCCGAGGGCTGGACCGCGGCCCCGCCGCTGTATGAGGAGTACCGGCCGCCCCCGCTGGACGCCATCCGCCTGCCCAGGTACGCGCTATACCTGCTCATGGCCACGCTGCTGGTGGTGGCCGTGGCCTACGCCATCGTCGGCCACCTGATCAAGGACCTCGCCCACGACCTGGCCGGTGAGCTGCTGCCCAAGCGCACGTCCGGCGGGACGCGGGGCTGGGCCACGCAGGGGACGGGGTGGGGCGCGGGCGGAGGGGGCGGGGCCTCTGCGGGGCAGGTGGGACGGGGCGGGGTCCCCGCGGGGCAGGTGGGACGGGGCGGGCCGGGGGGGCCCCTGAGCAGGTGCCTGCCGCAGACTGGGCCTTCGGCCCGAAGCCGGAGCAGGACGACAGCCCCCGCGAGCTGCGCGCCAGCCTGGCCGGCGACGACCTGGAGGAGCTGGACCTGCAGCTGGCCCTGGCCTGGCGGGGCGAGGAGGAGGCCGGCGGGGCCGGCGAGGGGGCGCCCGCGGAGCCGTCCGCCCGGGACCCGCGCCGCCCGTCCATCGCCTTTAAGGACCCCCCAGCCCGCGGCTCCTTGTGGAGGCTGGGCTGACCCTGCGCGCTCGGGGCTGGGAGCCTCAGGCGGTGGCCCGCGGACGCCCCGGGACCCCCGTGCGATGCCCGCACCTTCCCCGCCCCAAGGCCGCGCGCGCGCCCCCCAGCCCCGTGCACACCGCGGCTCCGCGGGGTCCCCACGCCTCTGCTGAGGCTCCCGGCGCGCTCCGGGGGCTCGGGGAAGGGGCGCTGGCCCGGCAGCTGGAGTCGCCCCTGCCCGCTGGGGTCCCTGCGGCTCCACCTCTGACCCCGCGCCCGGGAGAGCAGCGGCGACCCCCAGGGGCTCAGGCCCCGCACCCGCGCCGGAGGCCGGCCCACATGGAGCTCCCGGCTCCCGCCTGGCCCCGCCCTGGCCACCGCAGCCGTTTGGGGAGGGGACCAGCCGAGGAAGACCCCTCTCCCCGTCCCCCGCTCTCGCTGTAACTCCAGCTTTCAGATATAAATAAAAAGAAGCTTAAGAAAAACAGCGACTCTCGCAGCCCACAGAGGGGAGCCCCCCCCCCCGCACCGGCCCCGCCGTGATGGCCGAGGCCCCGCCCTGTCCATCCTGACTCCTCCAGGACAGGAGGCACCACGTAAACAGTCGGCGCTCCGTAAAAGACGCCTGGCTCCCACCAGGCTCCCGCCGCGTGCCTGGGCCGTGGCTGCGCCCGTGGCAGCGGGGTGGGGTCTCCCTTTGCCCGGGGAGGGGCCGGGTTATCTGATCAAGCGGGGGCGGGCCTGACACACCCGCCCCCCACCACCACCCCGGGAGTCCCCGCTGTCCAAGCCGCGAGACCCGGAGGCCGGCGCCCCCTCCCCACCCACCCCCTCGGACACTGGCGTGGCTGCGGGGCTTGGGGCGAGGCCGGCACAGGGGTGGAGAGGGCGAGCCGCCGGGGACAGGGGCGCCCCGAGTTAATCGTTACCGCAGGTTCAGAGTCTGCCCTCCTGGGGGTGACCACGCAGGGGGAGCCGGCAGCCCCGCCCCCGCCGCACCTGCGCCTTATCAGGGCCCCGCTCAGCCTCGCCCCACACTGTGGGCCCCTCTGCCACCGCCGCTCGCTCTGCGCGTGGCCATGGAGACCCTGGGGACCCTCCTTGTCCTGGGGGCCTTGCTCCTGTCGCCTGTGGACGCCCAGGAGGGTAAGGGGGCGGGGCGGCGGGGCTGATCACAGCTTGGTACGCCCCCATTTCCCACCCCGGGACACTGAGGCCCGGGAGAGCGGGAGGAGGAGGCGGCAGGGCCCCCTGGAAGCCCCCACCCTCCCTCCTGACCCCGCCTGCTCCCCGACAGCCTCCGGGCGCCGCCTGAAGCCGTGGCTGGTGGGGCTGGCGGCCGTGGTGGGCTTCCTCTTCCTCGTCTTCGTGGTGCTGCTGGTCAACCGCATCTGGTGCACCAAGGCCAGGTGGGCGCCCCGCCCCGCGCCGCGCCTCCGCAGTGGGGGAGGGGCGCCGAGGCTGAGGCTGCGCCCCCTCTGCCCGCAGAGCTGAGGACGAGGAGGCGGCGGCCTTCGGGGTGGAGAGCAACCCGTACCAGGACCTGGACCTCAGGTAGGGGAGCCCTCCTCCTGCTCCTCCCGCTGTCCCGGGCCCCAGGGCCTTGGTCCCTGCTGTTGCCCACTCGGACCTGGCCAGAGGCTCCTCCTCCATCGCAGCCTCCGAGCCGCCCTGGCCTTGGGCGGGGGCAGCAGATGGTGGCGTCCAGCGAGAGGCCGGGGCCTGGGGCCTCTGAGCCCGGCAGTCGCTGCCGCCTGTGGTCTTGTTTGAGATTTATTTATTATTTTCAAGAGATATGGGGGCGGGGAGAGAGAGGGACAGAGAGAGAGAGAGGTCTTCCACCGCTGGTTCGCTCCCCAAATGGCTGAAATGGCCAGGACTGGGCTGAAGCCAGGAGCCAGGAGCTCCATCCGGGTCTCCCACGCAGGTGCAGGGGCCATCGTCCACTGCTCTCACAGGCCACAGCAGAGAGCTGGATCAGAAGTGGAGCAGCCGGGACTCGAACCGGCGCCTACATGGGATGCCAGCCCTGCAGGCGGTGGCCTTACCCGCTGCGCCCAGCGCCGGCCACTCTCCCCTGGTCCCACTGCTTGCAGACGCGGCCCCTCTGGTGGGGGGGCTCATGGGTGTGGGTGAGGCAGGAGCAGAAGTGCGGGGGCCGCCTGTCCCGGACCCCAGGATGGGGGCCGTGACCGGCGCTGGCTTGGCCGGCGGACTCCCATCCTCAGGCTGTGCGGGCACCCACGTGAGCGGCTTCCCCCCGGCCTGGGCCGTGTCTAGAAGCAGCGGATGGACGGTCCCCCGGCCCCGCTTCAGATACACCCGGGCGCGGGCTCCCGGGGGCGGGCGGGGCTCACTGTGCGCTCTGTGCCTCCCCAGCCAGGAACCCAAGAAGAAGAAGGGGAAGGAGGCGCAGGACAGAGAGGGCGGCCTGGGCCTGGAGCTGCAGGGGAGAGATGCGCTCGAGGACGATGGGAAAACGAAGAAGACCGCCCTGTGAGGGCGCCTCCGCCGCCTCCAGGCAGCCCCCCGGGATGCCGGCCCCACCCAGCCGGCCGCCGCACCTGCTCCTGCCCCTGCCCGCCTTGCGTGCCCTCTGCCTGACGCCGGCCGGCCCCCGGGCGACTCCAGGGTCGGGCCGAGGCCGAGCGTTCCCGCTCCCTGCGCCCAGGACGCTGCCTCCTCGCTGGCTGCCCCCAGCCCTCCGGGCCCTGGACCTCGCCCCGGGCGGCCGCGGCTCCGGAGGGCGGGCCTGGGCCTGGGGCGGGCGCTGCCGTCGGCGAGCGGCGCCGGATCACCCACCAGGGGGCGGGAACCCCGAATAAAGCCCCTGGAGCGCAAAGTGTCCCTTCCCGGCCGCGCGCGCCCGCCCTCGCGGCCCGGACACCGGCGCTTGCGGCGCGAGGGTGGGCTGGGGCCCGGGTCGCGCCCGGGGGAGGGCGTTCCCCCCGGAGGGTCCCCCCGCGTCCCCCCGCAGCGCGCGCCCGCCTGGCGGGGCCTTGGCCGGGGCCTGGGTGCGGCGGAGCGGCGAGGCCGGGCGCACGGTGCGCGCTCAGGACGCGTGTGCGCCTGCCGCCCCGCCCCGCCATGCCGCCCGCCACAGCCCGCGGACCCGCGCGAGCACAGAGCCCGGTGGACGCCCTCCCTGGTCGGAGGGCGGGGCGGGAAGGTGGAGCGGCCCCTGGGCCCGGGGCCGAGCTGGCGCCCCCTCTCGGTCCCCGTGGTCACTGCAGGCCGCGCCGTCTGATGCGTCCGAGCTTGGAGGGGTGCTGGGCCGGGACCGGGGAGGGCCGGGGGCCGATTCAGACCCCACTGGGCTCTCGCTCGCCGCACTGGCTCGCCCCTAACTCCTAGGGGACCCGGGTCACCCCCACCCACCCACGCGAGGACAGCAGTGGGGTTGGCCCCTGGTGCCCACGCGAGGGCGCCCCGCCTCCCCCTTGCTTTGTCTCCACCATGAAGAGACGGAACCGAGTGGGGGCTGGAGCTGGTGGGGGGGCCTCTAGGCGCGGGCCCCACTCTTCCTCCAGGCAGCCCTCCAGAGATGCCCCCGCCTCGCATCCCAGAATCCTGGCCACCCCTCTGCAGCTCAGGGGAAGCTCCCAGGACCCCGGACCCCACAACCCCCTCCTCGGGCAGGCGCTGTGGCACAGGTTAGGCGGCGGCGCCGGAACCCACGCCGGCATGGATTCGAGTCCCGGCTGCCCCACTTCTGCCCCAGCTCCCTGCTGTGGGCTGGGAGAGCAGAGGACGATGGCCCAGGCGCTCGGGCCCCTGCACCCGCGTGGGCGACCCGGACGGGGCTCCCGGCCCAGCCCTGGGGAGCGACCCAGTGACTGGCTGAACCCCCAACTCTGTACACACCTCCGGCCGTGAGGCGCCCCCACCCCGCCAAGCTTGGCGCCACCTGGACCGGCCTCTGCCCAGGCCCCGGCTGAGGCCCCTTCACCCCACCCACGCGTGCTTTCTCCGCCACTTCCCACCCCCGGAGCTCGCGAGGCGCCTGCCCTGGCCTGCGGCTGTCACGGTGGGGGGGGCGTGGGGTGTCCGCGCCTCCCTGCCCTGGCTGCGGCCAGCTCAGTGCTGCCGCCTGCCGGACAGTGGGGTCGCTGCCGCCACGGCTGACTTGGGCCTGGGGTGCCGGACCGGACAGCTGGTATCCGGCCAGGCCGGGAGAGACACACAGAGAAGGCACCCCGCGCACTTAGGGAGCGCCAGCTGTATGCAGGGCCCAGTCCTTGGGGTCTGCGTGGAGGCCGAGCCCCTGGGCTTGGCACACAGCAGGTGCTCTGCAGAGCCTGGCAGGCTTCCCGGAGGAGGGGCACGGCCGTGGGCAGCGCGGACGCCCACCGAGGCAGGGCGGGGCGTGGAGCGCGACCCGGCCCCGCCCCCAGGCCGCCCCCCAGCGGGCCCCACGGAGCGCAGAGAGCACGCGCGGAGGCCAGGGTCGAAGCATAGCTTGTTTAATTTTTATACAGTTTTTCTTTTTTCCTTTTTTTTTGCCTTTTATTGAATCTTTTATGGAACCCCCGTTTTTTTCTTTTTTTTTTTGTTTTGCATAGGGAAACAAACGTAACAGCCAGAGACGTTCCGTAAATGGTACCTAGGCAGGGCGGCCGGGAGGGGCTGACTGCGGAGTACACGGGGCCAGGGCGCGGCCCGGGGGTCGCGGGGGTCCCGGGCCCGCCCCTCCCCGCCGTGCAGAGGCGGCAGGGGCGGCGCAGGCCCGGAGGCGGCTTCTCCGGGTGGAGGTCGCTGAGCACAAGTGCGCGCGTGTCCGTGTGTGACTGCATGTGAGCGTGTCTGTGTGCGCATGCGTGGGTGTGCGTGCATGTGAGCGTGTCTGTGCGCGCGTGGCTGTGCCCGTGTGGCTGTGTGCATGGGAGCGTGCCTGCGTGTGTGCATGCGTGTCCATGTGCGCGCGTGTCTGCGTGTGTGTCCGTGCGTGTCTGTGTGCGCGCGCGTAGCAAGCACGAAACAGAGTAAACTATTCTGGTAATATCAGAAAAATACAAAATGGAAACAAATCAAAAAAAACCCAAAAAACCCAGGATCCCGGAGGGCGAAGACCCCGGGGAGGGGAGCCCCCCCCACCGCGCCCCTGCCCGGTGGGCGGGGGGGGCGCCGCTGGGGGCTTTGGTGTCTGGGGCGGGAGCTGAGCGCAGGGCTGCCGTGGGGGCGGCCTCTGCCCGCTCCTGCGGGGGGGGGGAGGGGAGGGGGGGAGGGGAGGGGGGAGGGGAGGAAGGAGCCGCGCCAGCAGAGTGTCAGGCACTGCTTAGCGAGAGTCGGATTTGGTATCGCGGCAACTCCTGCTGGCGACGCTCGGCGCCCCCCCCACGGGGGACGGACGGGTGGGGGAGGGGCTGCTCCCCGACAGGCGGGGGGGGGGCGGGGGGACCGAGGGCGACGTGCAAGCCGGAGTCAAATGTGGCCGCGTGGGACCTATGAGAGAGAAGCTTCCAGAACGCGTACGTGCGCTTCTACATACATGTGCGTGTCTACAGCCCAGGCCCGGGCCGCCGGGGGAGGGGCGCCGTCAGCCGCTGGGCCGGGGTCTGGGGGGGGGCGGCGCCGCCCCCCCGCCCGCCTGGACCCTCGGCGCTGCCCCCGGCTGATTGTCGGCCCTGGGTTCTGGACCGGGCGGGGGGAGGGGCCATTGCATAGAGTTGGGGGAGCCTCCGCGTGCCCCCTCCCCAGACCCACGGTGGGGTCAGGCCGGGGGCGCCGCGAGCCCACCCGCTTCTCCCGGGGCGGTTTGGGAAGATCTTTGTTTCACACCAGAACAAAACCTCCGCACGCCCCCTCCCCCAAGACCGAGCTGGGGCGGGGGAGGGTGCCCAGGCCCAGGAGCAGGTCGCCGCCGGCTCTCGCTCCGCGCCCCGAGGCTGGCTGGGCTGCGCACGCGGCTCAGGGCCAGGGCGTGCGTGTCTGATGGCGAGGCCGCCCGGTACTCCCCAGGGGCCCGAGAAGCTGGGGGGGAGGCGACAGCCCAGGCTGCTCAGAGACCCCTGCCCACCCCCCATCTGGCTATTGTCTTAGCTTTGGTCAAGTGGGAAGCAAAGGAAACCAGAATGGAAAGACAAGGAACACGACGGTCAGGTCAAGGCCGCGCGGGCGGACAGACACGTATTGCATATGTCAGGTCTTTGCCTCTTACCCGACACCTGCTGTTCACGGCTGGAAGACAGAGCCGCCCCCCACCCAGAGGGCGCAGGGCCTGGGGCAGGCGGGCGGGGTCGCAGGGCGTGGCGCGGGGCGGCACTCGACCCTGAGCCAGGGAGTCACCAGCCGGAGGGGGCGGCTCCGGCGGGGGCGGGGGCGGGGGCGGCAGGTGAGCACCGGGTGCGGCCGGCAGGTGCAGCGGCGGGGGCGGGGCTGGCGGGCGGGGGCCGCTGCCTTGCGACTTCGCTGTGAGCTCAGTTTTTTTTTGTTCTTTTTTTTAAAAAAAAAAAAAATCTTATTTTCTGTTTATGGATAGAAATACATCCGTTCGCGCGGCCGGCGTCTCTCGCGTCGGCGCCGGGACCAGAGCGGGCATGCAGCTCTGCGCGCCCAGGCGCGGGCGCCGTCTCCAAGGCAAGGCACCTCAAGTGGTAGAAATCCGTGCAAATCAGGAATCAGGGAGGATTGGGGCTTTTTTTTAGTTTTTTTTTTTTGTATCTTTTTTTGTTTGTTTTTTTTTTTTTGTTTGTTTTGTTTTGTAAGAGGAGCCGGGCGGGGAGGGCGAGCCGGGTTTGCCATGCACGCGTCACGCGGACGCCGGGAGCCAGGCTGCGCTCTCCCGCGCCAAGCACCATGCACCGCTGGGGGAGGGGCCGCGCGGGCCGGGGTCTTCGCCCAGGCCCGACTGGGGGCCGCTGGGGCAGGAGGGGCGGGGGCGGGGACAGGCCCCCCCAGCGCCGCACTGCGGGAAAAAGTCGGGAGAGGCCGGGAGGGGTCCCCGCGTCAGGGCTCCCAGGCCCTAGGACACCTCATGCCCCTCGCCGGCCTCCCCTCCCCCGCCAGGAGGGGTGGGGGTGCGGGTGGGGCCAGGGTCCCTCGCTTAGTGTTTTAGGCGCTGCTCAACGGAAAAAACGTGCACGACCCCCTCCCCCCGCCGGCGCCGCCTCACCCCCTCCCGCCAGAGCCCTGGCATCGCCCTCCTAGCCGGTTCGCTCTGCCCCGCCCGCCCCCTCTCAGTTCCCGGGGACCCCGGCCACGCCCCGCTGGGTGGAGGGGTGAAAGTGCAAACGGTGGCCCCCATCGGGCTGGGGGGGCTCCGGGGGGCCGTCGCTCCAGGATGTAAGGCACTGGCCGAGGAGGCTGGGGGCGCACGCCGGCTGCCCCGGAACCCACCCCGGCGCCCCAGCAGGGCGGGCCGGGCGCCCATCGCCACCCCTGGGGTCCCATCTCTAGCTTTGAGGGGGCACAGCGATGACTGGAGGTGGGGGAGCGAGATAGGAGGGGCTGCGCCGTGGCCACTCGGTGTCCCGGGGGACAAAGGGTGGGGTCAGGCACTTAAACCGCTCGCTCTGGCGCCCCCTCCCCAGGGGCTACCTGGAGGGGGCACCTCCCCCTCCCCGAGGCCCACCCTGCCCCGCCCGGGAAAGTGCATTTCTTACAGTGTGTGCAACGTGGGTCCCTCCCCGGGGCGCCGAGCCGGGCTGGGGTGTCAATTGCATAGACTTCTCCTCCGGGCAGGGCGGGCAGGGCGGGCAGGGCGGGAAGACCCCGTCCCCAGAGAGCGAGCGAGCGAGCAGGAGCGAGTCTCCGGCGGGGCAGGGGCGACAGTGCCTGTGCGCCGCCCGCCGTCTCCCCGCGCACCCCCTCTGCCCGACCCCTGCCCTCCACCAAGGTCTCGGCTGCCCGCGGCTGGGGTCCTTGCCGCGCCCCGCCCCAAGTGCCCGCCTCCCCTCTCGCGGAGGCCATCCACGGGGAGACGGGGTGTGGGTGGGGGCGGCCGATGTCCCCATGGCCCAGGAGAGGCGGCGTCGCTGGGTGTCCCGATGGATGGCCCCGTTCTCGGGCGCCGGGCGGTGCTCACCTGGACCTGGGCGGCCGGGGCCGGGGGAGGGGCGGGCGCGCGTGCTTCCGTCCGGCCCGTGGGAGCAGCAGGTGCAGAGATGAGGCGGGCGCCGGCTCCCGCGGGGCAGCGCTGCAGTCCGGCGCCTCGGCTGGGCGGCGTGGGCGGGTGGGGGTCTTCCTGGCCCCTCCCCCACGCGTGTCTCGGTTCGGTTTTTCTCTTCCGCCTGCGTGGGTTGTGTTTTATCTTCTCCGCCGGGCTGGGCTTGCTCGGAGGGGGCCGGCTGTGCTGCCCCCTGGGATTCTTGGGGTGATGGAGGAGGGGCGCGGGGCGAGGACCGTGGTTATCCCAGGTACCAGGACTGGGCGGCGGAGGGAGAGAGAGAGACGGCTGGTCAGCGTGGTCAGGCCCTGGCGCCCCCGACCCGGCGGGCGATTCTGCCAGAAACATCCCATCGAGATCCCGGACGGGCAGTGCTGCGGCGGAGCGCAAGCCACGCCCGGGAAGGGCTAGGGAGCCGGTGCAGCTGGGGGGGACAGGGGTGCGTGTTCACGTGCTAACCCTCGGGGAGACGTTCCCGGAGCCCTGGACCAGGGTTCCCGCTCCCCACGCCTGCCCCCCCCCCCGTTTTGTGAAGAGAGGGGCTCCGAGCCGGCAGCAGACTTGCCCAAGGCGACCAGATGGCAAGCCCCCCCCCCCAGCCCCGTGCAGGGCGGACCCCCTAGCCTGGCTCTCAGGAACCCCCAGCCCCATTTCACGGAGGAGCTGCTGGTCTGGGGCTGCCCAGCAGGGGCACAGGGGACCTGGGGGGCAGCTCGGGTCTGTCTCCCAGGACCCCAGGGCCGGCCTGGGGAGGCTCGGGACCATGTCTCAACTCCAGAGCTGGCCGTGGGGGGCTTAGGCCCGTCTCCTGACCCCAGGGCCGGTGGGGGGGCTGCCACCCACCCCTGCCACGTGTCACTGGCGCCCCCGGGAACCGGGCAACGCGGCAGCCGCTGGGCCATCCCAAGGAAGTGGCGCCTGAGCTCTGAGCCGCCCACCTCCAGCCAAGTTCAAGTTCATCTTGGCCATTACCTCATGTCTGGTTTCCGTTGGCAACCAGACAGGCTCTGGGCGTGACCCTCTCCCGTGGACAGCCTCCCGTCCCCCTCCTCTGGCCTCAGCCTGCCTGGCTCTGGCCCGGGGGTGGGGGCAAGGAGGAGGGGCAAGGTCCAGGCTCCACCACCTGGGGCCCGGCCACAGCTGCCCGCGTGGCTTCTGGCACGTGACCCTGGCCTTCCTCGGAGCACTCCCGGGGTGGGCGGGCGGCTGGGGGCCCTGCTCGGGGAGGGCTGGCACACACTGGGGGTGGGGGTGGAGATCAATGGGTATTGATTGGGGGAGGGGCTACAGAGGAGGCGTCTTGGGGGCGGGGGGGGGGTGCCGAGCGGCACAGCCGCCAGGAATAACACCAATGGGGGAGGAAGTGCTGACGGAGCCAGAATCCGCCGTGAGGGGGCCCGAGCGGGGCTCTGGCTTCCTCCCCTCCCTGGCTGCAGGGGAGTGGGCAGCGCCTACCCTCGAGCCCCCCTCCCAACCGTCACAGCCTGTCCCCGTGCCCTGACCCGCTGTGCCGCCCCCTCCCCGGCAGCCCTGCCCTGGCTCCTGGTCCCCGCCAGGGAGGCCCCTCCCCTCCGCTCCCTGTACCCTGGGCCCTCCACCCCATCATCTCTGGGGCCTTGCCCGCCTCGGTTTCCCTCTGCTCACAGGGAGGAGCGGGGAAAGAGTTAGGGCCGGGCCTGTGCCCTATCAGCTTTGGTTCCTGAATCAATTAGGAGCTCGAAGCCTGCACTGGAAGGGGGCCTGGGCTCCGTGGGCGCCACCCGGCTACCAGTGACCTGGGTGTGGGAGCTCCTGGCCCCCACCCCATGCCCGAGGCCCAGAGGGGAGCAGGGCTGGGCTGCAGGGTCCGGCCACGGCCTCGGGGACCACCCCCCCCCCCCGCGCATGACCTGGAGCTTCTGGGAGCCCTGGGCTGGCTTCTCTCTGCATCGGAGACCCCTCCCCAACAACACGGCCAGGGGCAGGGGCTCTGGGGCCCCCTCCTACCGGCTCAGGCCCAGGGTCCCCGATGGCGGGCAGGTTGGGGGACATGTGGGCCCCAGGGTCACTCACCTCCCTGCTCTGAGCCCCTCTCCAGAGCGGGGTCTCCCCCCAGGCCGCTGGACTGGGGGCACGGGGTGGGAGTGGGGCAAGTCCCGGCCGACGGCTGTGTGACCCTGGGCAGGTCCCTGGCCTCTCTGGGCCTCTCCCCATCTGGACAGATGCCCGGCAGGAGGCGGGAGGGGGAGCCCAGGAGAAGTCAGCCGGGGCTTGAGGCCCCCCCAAGCCCAGGCTGTGGGCGGCGGCAGGCAAGCTCGCCTCTCCTCTCCCTGTGTCCCCCAGGCCGGCCCCTCTGCCCGGCCCCCCGCCCCCCACCGGCCGGCCTCTTGGCCCCTACCTGTGCCTGAAAGCTGCCCACAGGCTCCCTTGGTCCTAATCCCACAAAGGGACGGTTTGCAGGGGACGTGTCGGGCGCAGAGTAGGCTGCGGGGAGAGAGACCGAGAGCCCGTTAGCAAGGGCGGGCCAGGCCCAGAGAGGGTGTCCACTGCCCGGGGTCACACAGCCGGCCCTTTGCACACACCCCCGTGGCACCCCGCGCCCCGGGGTCAGGAGGCCACGGGTCTGCAGGCCTCGCTGTATCGCGCTCTCTCTCTCTAATCTCGCCCAGGGCACTTGGACCGGGACCACGGAGGGGGAGGGGAGCAGGGGCGTGGCCAGGCCTGGGGGCGCCCCTTGTGGCTTCCAGGGAGGGGTCTATGTGCGGTCCACATCTATTAAGTGCCTACTGTATGCCAGGCCCTGGGTGTGGCTCCGTTCACCCCCAGGGGAGTCTATGCAGGACACAGGTGCCCTCCTCCACCTCACAGGTGAGCAGGTGGGGAGAGCTGGGACCTGCGAGCCGGCTGAGGCGGGATTTGAACCTGGGGCCGGTTGGGCATTCAGGGGAGGCTGTTTCCTGCCTGGGTGTGAGAGGGGGCAGGCAGGGCAGGGAGAGGCCACAAAGCTGCGATCCAAGTTCCCA
>NW_026909557.1:0-27604 GCF_033115175.1 Lepus europaeus | reverse complement strand
TTAACCCTATTGTTCCACAGTTGAAACCTGAAAAACTTACTTGAGCATTTAATTTGGAAAGCAACTCTAGTCCCAGTGATGGTACTGGACACCAACATACATAAAGATAACTATATCCTCATTACAGACTCAGTGGGCACTCTGCTCAGAAAACACCTTTTATTGCATTAATTCTTGTTCCTCACAGTCAATTTCATCAGAGGCATCTGTGGAAATTTACAATAGGTTTGTAAGAGATCAAGGAGCCAGGAAAGTGAGGGTTTAGTTCAGGTAGGAGAGAGGGGAAAAGTCTGGAAACCAGGGTAGTATCCATACCACTCAGAGAGCAGGCCAAAACCACATGCAGCAAGCACTTTGAGCTGCTCTCCACCGCTTATCACCAGCAGCAAAGCAGAGGCAGAGAGCATTATTTAAGAAAGAGAGGTCAATGTGGGATCATACTGAGCACAAGGAACCAGCTACATGGAGGAGTATCTAGGCCTGGAAGCCTAGGGCGCGGGGCTACAGCAAGCCCCCTCCTGGCAAGAGGTCAGGGGAAAGAGAAGGGCCAGACACATCATGTCCTAGGAGTTTAACCCACTTCCAAAGGGGAGTGGTTAATTAACCTGATTGGCTGGTTGGCAGGCACCCAGATGTGGCCAGGTAGGGGGATGAGGTCACCCAGGGGCGTGGCAAAGGCGTGGTCTTCCAGCTCACAAACCTAATCAATTTTAAGCTGTATGCCTGCCTGCTTCAACTCTGACTTTCAAATGAAATAAATATTTTAAAAATCCACTTACCAGCCACCTTCTCTTAACTTTAACACATACACGGGCCATGCAGTATGACAACAGAACACCACTTTCTTCTTAGAAATAGGATGGTAACTGTAAGCTGCTCAATCAGCCGCAACGCAACTCAAGGTGCTTTTGGATGGAAATTAAATTGAACCACTCATATTTCACCACATGAGTACTCTTCCAAACCATATCCCAATCTTCCTCACAGAGGGGCTGAGGCAAAAATCTTGGAATCTTGTCTCCCACATGAAGCAGGCAAGCATACGGGTAAAGATAGATTAGGTTTGTGAGCTGGAAGACCACACCTCTGCCACGCCCCCGTGTGGCCTCAGGCCCCTACCTGATGCCTTTTGCCACGCCCCTGTGTGGCCTCATTCCCCTACCTGCCCACACCTGGGTGCCCACCAGCCAAGCAGGTTAATTAACCACTCCCCTTTGGAAGTGGGTTAAAAGCCCAGCCAGGGTGTGGCCCCGGCTGCTCTTCTTCCCTGGCCTCTTGCCAGGACAGGGCTTGCTGTAGCCCTGCACCTCCAGGGTGCATGGCCTTCTGGCCATGTGCTCTAGGCTTCCTGGCCTAGAGGCTCATCCATGTGGCTGGTTCCTGGTGCTTGGTATGAACCCTACTCACCTCTCTCCCTTAAATAGCTCTCACTCTCCTATGCATCTTTCTCACTAAATAAAAGCTTAAAACGTGCCATGCTGCCTCGTTTATCTGTACCGGTATTTAGAATTCTTCTCTAAATATTAGGCAAGAACCCTCTTGGGCTTATTAATATTGGGGATTTAGTCATAAGCCTGTGGTGAAATCGTATGGCACCCCAAATTCCGGTAGTACACGTGGCACCCCGGATAGCATTTCTAGGGAACTTTAAGGGGGGGCTACAATTTAGTGTGGATTTTATGGGGTCTTCTCCAGTTTCACACAAACCAGTACCACAAAAAATGACCTAAGCCAGGTCCCAATTCCATAAACCCAAAGAGCAGAGACAGAAATTTCAGTCTCAGAGCTGTTGACTCCGTACACAAATGGAAGCCATTGTGCTAGTAGGTAGCTAATGCGCAGCAGGAAGAGAAAGGACAGCTGCTGGATGTCCCCAGAGTCCCAACCACCACATTAGCTCACAAGCTGCTCTGGGGATGGAGTACAAGTGGCCACTGCCCTCCTTACCAGCGTGAGAGGGTCAGGCCACTTGAAGAATATACCCCAGACCTCTGGGCTAGCTCACCAATGTGGTTACCGAGGGAATAGTCCAGCTCTTGATGCTCGCCGCTTCAATTCACCAAAGATGAGGCATGGCCAGAGGTAAAGGTTTATTGCAAGAAGGCAGCAGCAGCCTTGGGGAAAGAAAAAGAAGTTTCTCTCAATCCAAACAGGTGCTTTTCTACCAAACCACCCAGTACAGAGGATTTTTTAAAGAGACAGGGTGGGCCGGCGCCATGGCTCAACAGGCTAATCCTCCTCCTAGCGGTGCCAGCACACTGGGTTCTAGTCCTGGTCGGGGCGCCAGATTCTGTCCCGGTTGCACCTCTTCCAGGCCAGCTTTCTGCTGTGGCCAGGGAGGGCAGTGGAGGATGGCCCAAGTGCTTGGGCCCTGCACCCCATGGGAGACCATGACCAGCATGGTGTGCTGGCCACAGCATGCCGGCTGCAGCGGCCATTGGAAGATGAACCACCGGCAAAGGAAGACCTTTCTGTCTCTCTCTCTCACTGTCCACTCTGCCTGTCAAAAAAAATAAATAAATAAAGAGACAGGGTAATTGGAGGGTGAGGATTCAAAGAAAACAGTCTATTCACTTGACAATTATGCAGATTTTCAGGCTTTGTTCTGAGGCACATCCCACCACCCAGTCAGAGGAGTCCTGGGTGTAACCCCAGGGGCTTTCTGCCTCAGTTGGGGGAGGGGGGAAGGGTTCTTTGTCAGTTGGGGCAACAGCCTGCCATTCCTAATCATCTCCTTTTTTCAGTGGGCTTTTGAAATTCTAGTGTCTTCATTAAGGTAAACATTTGAAAAGGAAAAATGCATTTATTGTGGTTACAGGAGTACCATTCTGTTGGAGGAGGGTATTTGGGGGCTTATAAAGAGGTCATAAGGCAGGGGGTGGCTGGTGTAAGGACTAGATGACCTAATGAGGAGTCCTTTTAAGAGTGGGCAAGACCTGTCTACTAGCAAGACAGTGAGTTTCTAGTTTTTTTTTTGTTTGTTTGTTTGTTTTTTGTTTTTTTGACAGGCAGAGTGGACAGTGAGAGAAAGAGACAGATAAAGGTCTTCCTTGGCCATTGGTTCACCCTCCAATGGCCGCCGTGGCTGGCGCACCGTCCTGATCTGAAGGCAGGAGCCAGGTGCTTCCCCTGGTCTCCCATGGGGTGCAGGGCCCAAGCACTTGGGCCATCCTCCACTGCCCTCCCTGGCCACAGCAGAAAGCTGGCCTGGAAGAGGTGCAACCGGGACAGAATCCAGTGCCCTGACCGGGACTAGAACCCGGTGTGCTGGTGCCGCAAGGCAGAGGATTAGCGTGTTGAGCCAAGGGGCCAGCCCAGTGAGTTTCTAGTTTTATCATGAGAATAGAAGGGAAGTTAACAATCCCACCCTTCTAACCTAGTTTTACCAAGAGAATTTGCCTATTGCATAGTTCCCAAGGTTTTTGGTTTTAACAAGAGCAGGCTAGACAAGATTATGATTCTGTCCTTCTGATGAGATTGTTAGCTGTTATTATTCTGCTCATCCAAATCGTGGTTAAAAAACTCCACTCCATTTTTCAGGTGTCCCTCTTTGGAGACCCCCTAGTGGCTGCTGTGGCAAGAGCTTTCTCATGTAAATAAATCTTGCTTTGCTCACTGCCTGTCCACATGGAAATTCCTTGTGAGACAGGCACCCCAGGCACCTTCCTTCATCACCATTTTCCCCCATTAATTTGGTGTGGTGATTCATGGCAGAGTTGCCAGTCTCTGGTTTCAGATGTCATGGCTTGTCGCTAGATCAATGACAGTGCTTAAGTTCTCTGATTCCTCCTGGTGGTCCTCAAACCTTCCAGCACCTGTGTCCTTCAGCTCTGTCTCAGCCTAACAGAGACCTGGGGCTCCCTTGCTCTCTTAAAAACCTACTGTAAATTTTGACAGATGCCCCTATGAAGTTGATTATGAGGAGGACTTAATAATAACTCGGATTTCTAAGGGTTGGGTGTCTACTTCTCACTGTTTCTACACACACACACACACACCCCACTCATGAACAAAATATTTCTCAGGTGCAAAATTAGGTAACGTTATCAGACTCAGTACCCTCCTTTGCACCAAGCAAACAGGTTTCTGCTGGTGTGCCTTTATTGGAGGGGCAGGGTTTTGTAGTGTAAAGTGCTGGGCTGCTTTCCCAGGCCTGCCTCTAAGGCTGCTGCATTCCTTCTGCAGAGCACATGTTTTGTTTCCCATGGCTGCTTTCACACACATAGGCTAATTTCTATCTTCCTGTCTAAAAATAGTATTAAGAGCATGAAAATCTTTTTTTTTAATTTATTTGACAGATAGAGTTAGTGAGAAAGACAGAGAGAAAGGTCTTCCTTCTGTTGGTTCACCCCCCGAAATGGCTGCTATGGCAGAAGCTACACCGATCCAAAGCTAGGAGCCTGGTGCTTCCTCCTGGTCTCCCATGTGGGTGCAGGGGCCCAAGCACCTGGACCATCCTCCATTGCCTTCCTGGGCCACAGCAGAGAGCTGGACTGGAAGAGGAGCTACCTGGACTAGAACCCAACACCCATATGAGATGCCCGCAGATGGAGGATAAGCCAAGTGAGCCATGGCACCGGCCCCATGAAAACCTTGAATAGAAGAATACCCTTAGAAACAAAAGCTGAAGGAATTGTCTGATTACATGAAAAAACTTAAACACATTAAGAAAAGACAGAAGAATCAAGTATCCTATAACCTAAGGCTTCTAAGATAAACAGTTTGAATGTCAGGTCACAGGAGTCAGAACTAAGGAGGAAGAAATACCTTACAGGAGATGCCTAGAAATTTGAAAAGAAAATCACCAATTAAGTAGAAACTACTAAAAGGAGAAACTGCATTAAAAATAGATTTCAAAATGAAACAGCAAGATTATTACAAATATGTATGTTACTGGAGGGAAGGCCATGGAAACTGTGGGTTCTTATCTTCACGCAAGAAAGAATTCAGGTGTGAGACAGAGGGCAGAGTGCTAAGGCTTTGTTGGGGACAGGGCATCCATCAGGATGGAAGGGAGAGAAAGAGCGCCCAGTCGCTCAGACTGGGGAGAGTGAGGTTATGAAGTAGCACCTTGACAGTAGGGACTCCATTTTGGAGAACCTGAGACTCCATTCTGGGAAGGTGCCCCCCCACACCGTGAGACTCTGGTCTGAAACTATGATCTAAAACAGTTGAACAATAGCAGTCCACTACATCACACTTGGCAGAGCACAGAAACCCCCTACCATGATCGCTCAAGCTTGAAGTGAGTAGGCTACACCTGGATTAATAATAAAAATGTAATTTGTCTATGTCCTACATATGATTAAACCAATACCTGGATTAATGTCAAGATTATAATTAAAATTGTTAAGATTGTAACTGGTATTGTCAAGATTATAATTGATACTAGTTTTGCATAGGTTTAAGTCAGCTTGACCCCAGTAACCGTGTATTCCCCCCCGATCCTAGCAACCATGTATTCCCCTCCCGATTTTGCAGTTTTTGCCTTTATAAACCTTTATAAACCTTTATAAACCCTACTCTCCTCCCCACCACTTCTCTCATCCCCTCGAACCCCATTCCTGTCCTGACTTCCTTGACTTTTCCTAACTACATTTCATCATCTCAGACACTCCTATTCCCAGAGCCCTGGATTGGGTCATTGGTGGTAGTGCTTCTAAAGCTCCCTCTTTTCCCACTGGATATGCAATAATTGAGGGGGCATCCTGATGTCACCTCCTCCTCTTCCCTGCATAGGGCCATAGAGGCCAGGCCCCTACCTCAAGGCACTACCTCCCAACAGGCCGAGTTATTAGCCTTGGTTCAAGCCTTCACCTTAGCCAAAGGAAAGACAGTCAATTATATATACAGATTCCTGATATGCCTATCATATCATGCACTCCAATGCCCAGATGTGGCAAGCCCGAGGGACCCCTATAATAAATGGCAAGCTGATTAAAGCTCTTCTTGATGCTGCCCAGTTGCCAACAAAAGCTGCTATTATTCACTGCAAAGGACACCAGAAAGGTAAACAATCCCTATCTGAAGCTAATAACAAGGCTGATCTGACAGCTAACACAGCGACCCTGAAGGAAGAAAAGAAATCTAAAATCTGTCCCTTTAATACTAGAAACTGCTTCACTTGTTTTCCTTTGGCTCCTTTTGTTATGCTTTCTCTGAACTGCTTTCTCTGAATAAAGAACCAAGAAAGTAACCTTAGTGTGACCCTCCCCTGTTCTCTCCCCTGCCCGGTTTCACTTGATTAATGCAGATGTAACAAGGGCTTGTACAACAGACTTCTTGTACCTGCTTTGTGCTACTAAGGAGTTATGGTTTATATTATCCCAAGATTTGGATTGCCTGCTTCCATCAGTCAGACAGTGGACCAGAGTTTACCTCTAAAATTACTCAAATAGTATCTGCCTCCCTTCATAGCTCATGGCATTTTCACATTCCCTATCGTCCCCCCTCCTCAGGCAAAGTAGAATGGATGAATGGAATTTTAGAACAGGCTCTAACTAAACTCTCCACCCAGGTTTACTTGGACTGGGTAAAACTCCTCCCTTTGGCTCTGTTAAGAATCAGATCTCTTCCCAAGAAGTCCTTAATGCTTAGCCCATTTGAAATTCCCTATGGAAGGCCTGTCCTTCTGTTACCGGAGAAATTGCAGGGTTCTTGTCTTCAGGCAAGAAAGAATTCAGGTGTGAGACAGAGAGTAGTGGGAGGTAAAATAGCAAGGTTTATTAGGAAGGGACATCTGTCGGGACGGATGGGCACCTCTCCTGACAGAGCCTGAGAGTCAGGGGAGGAGGAAGGAGGGAGGTTCCATGTTGAGTGGAGAGATTACACATGACCAGGCCAGGCGGGCGGCTCAGCAAAGATGCAGAGAGCTGGGGGTTTTTAAGGAGATGGGTCTTGCTTCCCCACCTCTGCTCCTCTTGGAACAAAGGGCTTTTTGGATGTAAATAGAAAAACTTCTCTTGAAGGTCTGAAACAAAGGACTTTATGGATGCAAATGTTAGCAGACAGGAGGAAGCCAGCAGGGTGTTTGAGATGCAGATACTGGGCTGCACCTGGGAGATTGTGGAAGCTTGTCAGGCAGAAGGGGTGGGAACCGCCACCTGGCAGGTTATCAGGTAGAAGGGGGCAGGGCAGGATGCGAACTCTGGGCTGCCCCTGAAACATTGTCATGATGACTTTGAGATGCAGATGCATCTCATGCTGGACATAGATGTCTTCTCTTTAGGCCTGTTACACACACATAAGCTCATAACTGACTTCTTACCTAACACTTCCACCCAGCTTCCCTCCTCTACAGAGCACTGAAGCTATTCCTCCTCCTCTGGCTTTCTCTCTTCTTACTGAAATGTGCTCTGACTTAGGGATGTATGCAGACACACACCTACCCAAACCACACTCTCTGCCTCCCGACTATATTCCTATCTTTCCACCTGGTGACTGGGTTTACCTAAAACAAAATGAGGCTGCTCTAAAAACAAAGTGGAGTGGGCCCTACCAGGTGATATTGACTACCCCCACCGCAGCCAAACTCAAAGGGCACCCTCCCTGGGTGCATTTTACTTCATTAAAACTAGTTACCTCTCCCTCATAAGAGTCCACCCCCACAGGACCCACCTCGCTCAGGTCGACATACTAACACGATGCATTTACAAGGTAACTCTGCCTCATTTTGGCCGTTGTTTCCACCATGGGCCATGGCTCTAGTGTCTCCTTTTGCCCTCATAATCATCGTGCTCCTATTTCTGCCATGCATAATTAATCCATTCCAAAGGTTCTTGCAGGAACAAATAACTGCTCTATCTCAAGCCAACTCACAGGAGCAATGCAAGACTGCTCTTCTCCAATCAATCTGATCCCAAGTATAGGTCACTGCTCAAGTCCTGGCTCCATGGCTAAGCCCCCTCTCAGCAGGAAGTAGCCAGACAGAAATTGGCACCCCTCTCCTTATCTGTACTCAGAGTCAGGATTGATGGAACAATGACAGAAGCCTCAGGTATTCTCCCTCATTGCCCACAATAGGTAAACACTGGAATGTATTCCTTGTCCTTGAAACTCAACTGGATTTCATACCCTATTGCCTTCATACTCCACTCCTTACAGCCACCTGAAAGACCAGCTGCTCTCAACACCTTCAGGAACACCAGTTCCAGGAATTCCCCTCTGCCTGCTGGCCCCTACCCAAAATATAAAAAGGCCCAGCCCCTGGGGTTGGGGCCTTCTGTCCCGTGCTCCACTAGTGTGCATGTGGGCAGTTGATCACCCACCTCTACAGACTTATTTTCTCTGAATAAGTTCAGTCTGGCTGTAAATTTGTACACTGCCCCCTCTCTATTCTGCACCTCTTTCCCTAACATTTTGGTGTCCTGTGTGGGGAAGCAAAAATCTGCAACTCTTTTCCTAACAATTACCAATGCTCAATTTTGAGAAACTCATTTAGAAGTAATTTCCTTCTAATCTCAGCCAAAGTAATCTCACACAAAATTATCTGCTACAAATCTTCTGTAACATTCTTATATTACCTAAGTCCGCTCATAACCAGCAGCCACAGGCTGAGAGCTGATGCAGGGAGACAGCCTCACACCCCTAGGAAGAGCTGTGCTAAGAGGACTGGCTTGTGGACTTGGTGACCTGCTTTCTAGCTGAGGGGAATTCTGTGATCCAGGAGGAGAAAGAAGGGACAGGGATCCCAAACTCACAGCTTCTCCCCCAATGCCGTGTATGAAGTCTGGATTCTCCCTGAGGACCCACGAACCCTAACCACACAATTTGGAAAAATACAGAGCTCTAGGGCTGAGCCAAAGTCACCACATTCAGGAATGAAACAAGATATCCAGGGTCCCATGCCAGCTGCCGTCTTGCAAGCCAGAAGCACCTGGCCCCCACACACTCACCTCATTCCAGATTCTGAGCTGCCCAGGCATCCTTCTGAGGGCTCTTGTACTGGGAGAAGTGCACAGAGAGGGAAGGGCTGAGCATCGTGGCACCTCCATGAGCATCAGACTGGAGAAGCTGTTTAGCAGCATACAGAAAGAGACCTCACTCCCATGAGTCTGATTGGACAGCTTGCTGAGCCAGTGAGCAGGCAGCACATCAGATGATGCAGCCAATCAGAGTCACACCTACCAGATTGCCCCGAGGGGTTGGGGGGAGGGGTGCAGTTCATCCAGGCTGTGGCTGGTGGGGGAAGTGAGGGTTGAGTCTTGGGCTCAGGTCTGGTGGTGCTCACGGGGGGCCTAGCTATCCTAAGAGCCAGGGCTGCTGTCACCTTCCTGCTGACCCAACCACACAAGATTGGAGACCCTCCCTCCACTGTCTGTGATCCTGCTGGGAGCTTAGGACCTGGAGCTTCCAATAACCTCCTTCACAAGGGATGCAAGTCACTCACAATTTACTGAATGTTGAGCTTTTCATCCTCTTCATGTTGTTGGCTTAATTTCCTTTTAGGTTTTCAATTTTTTTTTATGATTAAAAAATATTTGCTGGCTCCACAGCTCACTAGGCCTGCAGCACTGGTACTCCGGGTTCTAGTCCCAGTTGGGGCACTGGTTCTGTCCTGGTTGCTCCTCTTCCTGTCCAGCTCTCTGCTGTGGCCCAGGAAGGCAGTGGAGGATGGCCCAAGTGCTTGGGCCCTACACCCACATGGGAGACCAGGAGGAGGCACCTGGCTCCTAGCTTCAGATCAGCACAGCACACTGGCTATGGTGGCCATTTGGGGGGTGAACCAATGGAAGGAAGGCCTTTCTCTCTCTCTCTCTCTCACTAAGTCTGCCTGTCAAAAAAAAAAGAAAGAAAGAAAGAAAATATCTAAAGGTATTCTATAGAGGTTTTCTAGTCTGTATTGTATCCTTTAAAATGGCTTTCTATTTTTTCCTGCTGCTCCATGGGAAGCCAGTTGACCTATATTGATCTTGTACTCACTCATATCACTTAATTCTCTTAGCTTAAATTTTGTTTTGCATTGCCTCTGTAGATTGTAGAGTGATCCACATATATTGAAAATTTTGTTGCTTAAAAATTGAATCTGGGGCTGGCACCATGGTGCAGTGGGTTAATCCTCCACCTGTGGTGCCAGAATTCCATGTCCCGGCTGCTCCTCTTCCAGTCCAGCTCTCTGCTATGGCCTGGGAAAACAGTAGAAGATGGCCCAAGTGCTTGGGCCCCTGTACCCATGTGGGAGACCAGGAAGAAGCTCATGCTCCTGGTTTCAGATAAGCCCATCTCCAGCCATTGCAACCATTTGGGGAGTAAACCAATGGAAGGAAGAGTTTTCTCTCTGTCTCTTCCTCTCTCAGTCTGTAACTCTACCTCTCAAATAAATAAACCTTAAACATAAATTAATTAATCCTTTTACTTAATGCTTCCATTTTTTGTTTCACTTTCCTAACTACACTTCCAGTACAATGTTGGAGAACGAGAATTTAAGGAGTCAGCTTTGGGTAAACTCCCAGGAAAAGAGGTGTTTTTTTTTTTTTTAAGATTTTATTTTATTTATTCCAAAGTCAGAGTTACACACACACACAGAGAAGTAGAGGCAGAGGGAGAGAGAAAGCGAGAGAGAGAGAGAGAGAGGTCTTCCATCTGCTGGTTCACTCCCTGGTTGGACTCAATGGCCAGAGCTATGTTGATCCAAAGCCAGGAGCCAGGAACTTCTGTGTCTCCTACATGAGGACAGAAGCTCAAGGGCTTGGGCCATCTTCCACTGCATTCCCAGGCAACAGCAGAGAGCTGAATCAGAAGTGGAGCAGCTGGGATTTCAACTGACACCCATATGGGATGCTGGTGCTGGCCCCAAGAGCTTTCAACGTCATGTTATTTATACTGGTTGCTATAGGTTCATCATAGACAATTTTAATTATAATAAAAAAATTCTGATATTTTACTTCTCTGCTTACAGGGTTTTTTTTTTTTTTTTAAAGGCCAGATGCTGAATTTAATCAAATGCTTCCTAGCATTTAATTTAAATAATCACGTGATTTTTCTCCTTGAATTTTTATGATTTATTTGGAAGGCATACTGACAGAGAATTTGATCCATTGGTTCATGTCCCAAATGATCACAACAACCAAGCTAGGCTAAGCTGAAGCCAAAAGTCAGGAACACCAACTAGGTCTCACACATGAGTGTCAGAGACTCAAGTATTTGGGTCATTTTCTGCTTTCCTAGGTACAACAGCAGGGAACTGGGCAAAATGTCAATCATTCAGGATTCAAACCACTCTGATATGGGACTCCAACATCGCAACTGGCATCACAACTGGCATCACTGTGCCACAAGGGCAGCCATTGATTTTGAGTGTTTTTCTTTTTTAGGAAATAGCTTGATTGACCAGATTTGTATATACTTGAAAGGCAGTTATGAACACACACACACACACACAGAAAGAGAGAGAGGATGAATCTATCAGTGATGGCTAAGTCTGGGACAGGTTGAAGCAGGAGTCTTGACCTCCATCTGGGTCTCCACAAGGGTGCAGAGGGCCAAAGCCTTAGGTCATCTTTCACTGCATTCTCAGGCCTATTAGCAGGGAACTAGATCAGAAGTGCAGAAGGGGCTGGCGCTGTGGTGTAGCAGGTAAAACCACTGCCTGCAGTGCCAGCTTCCCAAATGGATTCCAGTTTGAGTTCCAGCTGCTCCATTACTGATCCAGCTCTCTGCTGAAGTCTGGGAAAGCAGTAGAAAGTGATCCAAGTCCTTGGGCCCCTGCACCCATGTGGGAGACCCAGAGAAAGCTCCTGGCTCCTGAATTAGCTCAGACCCAACCATTGCGGCCGTCTGGGGAGTGAACTAATGGATGGAAGACCTCTTTCTCTCTCTCTCTGACTCTGTCTCTCTGTAGCTCTGCCTTTCAAATAAATAAATACATCTTAAAAAATAAAGAAATACAGCAGTTAGTACACGAAGCCGTGCCCATGTAAGATGTCATCCTTGCAGGCAGTGGCCCCAAGAGATATTTTTAATAACTGTAATGCTTGATATCTTAAGACTATTTCAATAGGTAAACACACACATAAATGGCATGCATCCCAGGGTTCATCCTTACCGTTTGGGTAGGGGCTAAACACCAAGGACTCCTCAGCACCTCAACTCAGAACCACTCTCAGTGGGCTTATACATTACACTAAAGAATAAACTTGCGCCGGCGCCGCGGCTCACTAGGCTAATCCTCCGCCTTGCGGCGCCGGCACACCGGGTTCTAGTCCCGGTCGGGGCACCGATCCTGTCCCGGTTGCCCCTCTTCCAGGCCAGCTCTCTGCTGTGGCCAGGGAGTGCAGTGGAGGATGGCCCAAGTCCTTGGGCCCTGCACCCCATGGGAGACCAGGATAAGCACCTGGCTCCTGCCATCGGATCAGCGCGGTGCGCCGGCCGCAGTGCGCTACCGCGGCGGCCATTGGAGGGTGAACCAACGGCAAAAGGAAGACCTTTCTCTCTGTCTCTCTCTCACTATCCACTCTGCCTGTCAAAAAAAAAAACAAATAAAAAAATTTAAAAAAAAAAAAAAAAAGAATAAACTTGCTTTAAGTGTTCCACAAATAAAAATCAACAAAATGTGGCAATTGAACTCTCTAGGGAGCAACAGTGATGATGCAGTAAAACTGCCATCCAGTGAAGTATTGGCGCCTGTCTGTGGGGTCTTGTACCTACTCATGTGGGTTAAGGGAGCACAGGGAGGCTGAGGAGACTTCAGCTGACAAAACCTGTCCTTTGGAGGTTCAGAAAAGGGAGCAGCAGCATCTTTCTGTAACTTGGGGTCCCAGCAGGGAAATCTTGTGATGTTTCCTCCCAGTAGCCCAGGGGCTGCTTCTCTCCTCCAGAGTCAGGCCCCAGACTCCAGGTCTCTACAACATTTAAATGTTCTTTTGCACCCCCAGCCAGTGCTGAAGTCTTCTATGACCCCTTGCTAGCTGACAACAGCTGTCATTTCAGCATCCCTTGTGACCTGGAGGATGGATGGGCTCTTGTGGCAACAGTGTCCTGTTCAAAACTGAATCTCAGAGGAAACAGGTTTGGAGGAGTGGTATCTCGGTTTCAGAATATGAGGAACACTGTCAACATGTTAAGGTACTGTAGTGTCTGACACATATAACACCCCTTGACAAATACTTGCTATCCAAGGAGAACTCTCGAAACTTCTGGGGGGTGGGAGAATGCTGTTGTGGCATAGTGGGTTAAGCCACTTCCTGTGATGCCAGCATTCCCATGTGGGTGCCAATTTGAGTCTTGGATGCTCCATTCTGATTCAGCTCCATGCTAGTGTGGCGTGTGGGAGATCTGGATGAAGCTCCTTGTTCAGGCTTCAGTTTGGCCCAATCCTGGATTTTGCAGGGATTTGTGGAGTGAACCAGTGCAAGGAAGGTCTCTCTCTGTCTCATCTCTCTCTCTCTCTCTCTCTCTCTCTCTCTCTCTCTCTCTCTGTAACTCTGTGTTTCAAATAAGTAAATTTTTAAAAAGGACATTAAAAAAAACCTGCCAAATATTCTACATGCTGGGCACAGGCCCAGCTCCCAATGTCTTGGTTCCCCTTCATTGTAGCATTGTTATCACACCATTGCATTTGTTAGCTAGATGATTTCACAGACACAATCAGGAAGATACAGATTTAATTTAAAAAAATATTTATTTATGTATTTATTTGAAAGGCAGAATGGCTGGCATTGTGGAGTAATGGGGAAAGCCACTGCCTGTGATGCTGGCATGCCATATGTTTATGTTCTGGCTGCTCCATTCCAATCCAGCTCCCTGCTAATTGTCTGGAAAAAGCAACAGAGGATGGCACAAGTGTTTGAGCCCCAACCACTCACATGGAGACTAGAAGAATCTCCAAACTCATGGCTTTAGCCTGAACCAGCACCAGCCATTGTAGCCATCTGGAGGGAGGGAACAAGCAGATGGAAGATTTCTCCCTCTGTATCTCTCCCTCTCTCTGTGGAACTCTGACTTTCAAAAGAAACAAATAAATATTTTAAAAATTAAAAAAGGGTGAGTGATACAGAAGGAGAGAGACAGAGAGATATAGTTGAGAGAGAGAGAGAGAGAGAGAGAGAGAGATCTTCAATCTACTAATCTACTATTCAAATGGCCACAGTATCTGAGGCTGAGCTAGGACAAATCCAGGAGCCTGCAACTCCATTCAGGTCTCCCATGTGAGTGTAGGGGCCAAAGTACTTAGGTGATGACTCCAGTGCTTTCCCACATGTATTAACAGGGAGTTGGATTGGAAGAAGAGAAATAAGGACTCAAATGAATGCTCATACAAGATGCTGGTATTGCAGGTTGTGGCTGAACATTTGCACCACAGTGCTGAACATGGTTTTCACAGATTTCTGTTGGTCACTGTGGATGTCACGTAGAAAGCATATTTTCTTGGAAGCAAGCAGTTAGACGGTTGCTCCAAAGACACCATGCTAATCTGTCATACAGATCTACATGTACTAGAAATCTCACATTGAGTATGCACACTGTCACCAAATGTCAGACAATAGTAACATTTACTATGACAGTTTAGAGTGTGAACCAAACTTTGAAAAGTTGGTGGATGTTGGTGAAGCATGAAGACCTGCATAGTAGACATTCCTGTAATTTCAGTATTTGTCTAAGAAAGATACTTGCTTACAACAGCTTGAATTAGAGCATCTCCCTGAGTCTTATCCTTCTGTTGAAAGGATTCTGGGATGCAGCATTGACATCATTGCTGAGGGTTTGCAATATGCTTAGTGTCTTGATCTATAAATATGCGCATCTCCGCTGAATGGTGTGTGACTTGTCTGTGGGCTTTTTGTTGGGTCAGTCCATGTTGGGCTGTTTTGTTGCACTGGAGCTTACCCATGTCATGCAAAAGCTGGACGTGATAAGTGATATCACATGGAGGCTGCTAAAGTAGCATGTGTGGCACTTTTCCTGCATCAAGTCAAAAGCCTATGCCCTCATTTACACCATGAGGAGAGTTAGAGACAGTGGGAGGATGTTAATAGGTGAGAAAACAAGAGCCCTGGGAACAGACCATCCAGAGAGGGGAGCACAAGAAGGAGACTAATATGTGAAAGAGCCTGAGACACTGGAACATTTGGAAGAAAAGACAAGCAAAGAAACAACCTGAGATGTGTTAAATATCCTCCAAGAACAAATCTGACTGAAACCTACATTTGTTCTCTGGAAAATAGACTTTTCTTCACCTTCCACTGCAGTTTAGCTCACAGGTTCCAGTGCAAATCTACAATAGGAAATAATCATCGAGAACATGAACATAAAACTCACTTGCTGGGACTGGCATTGTGGTACAGCACATTAAACTATCACTTATGATGCCTGCATCCCCTATCAGAGTGCCAACTTGAATTCTAGCTGTGTTCTTTCTGATCCAATCTCCTAACCTGTGCCTAGGAATTCGCAGATAATGGCCTGATTACTTGACTCCTTGCCACCCACATGAAATACTCAGATGGGGTTCTTGACTTCTGGCTTCAGTCTGGCCCAGGTTCAACTGTTGAAGCCATTTAGGAGAGGGAACCAGTGAATGGAAATCTCTCTCTTTATCCCTCCCCTGTGTATGTGTATCTCCCTTCTCACTCTGCCTTTCAGCAAAATAAATGAATCTCTAAAATATCTCCCTTCAGGATCAAGCATCTGGGGGATATTACACTTTAGGAAGAAGTGGATTGATTTGTTCAGAGTACTCAAAGCAGTTTCTTTTTTTTTCTTTTTTGACAGGCAGAGTGGACAGTGAGAGAAAGAGACAGAGAGAAAGGTCTTCCTTTGCCATTGGTTCACCCTCCAATGGCTGCTGTGGCTGGTGCACCACGCCTACTCAAAGGCAGGAGCCAGGTGCTTATGCTGGTCTCCCATGGGGTGCAGGGCCCAAGCACTTGGGCCATCCTCCACTGTACTCCCTGGCCACAGCAGAGAGCTGGCCTGGAAGAGGGGCAACCAGGACAGTATCCGGTGCCCTGAACAGGACTAGAACCCAGTGTGCCGGCACTGCAAGGTGGAGGATTAGCCTATTGAGCTGCGGTGCCGACCCTCAAAGCAGTTTCTTTATATCCCCATTCTTTGTACATACTTATGTTTTTATAGTACTTATTATAGCATCAGTGTGAATTTTCATTCATTTTCTCAAATCTAGTGTGTGACCTATTAAAAAGCAGCCTTCCTGATTGTGTGTCTTTTTGCTGCTCCATCCCAAATACTTAGAATAGTGTCTAGTGACTGACATGTGAAGATCATTTGTTGAATGAACAAACTGAACTATTTACTAAATGTTAATGAAGGAGCTTATGTGCAATCATTCCATTTATAAAATAAAGCTCAGCCGACTATGAAATGTTTATATTGTATAGAAAATATATATGAATTTGCAATCTGCCTTTGAACTCAGTCATAAGCATCAGCATCCTGGTCTCCTTAATTTGTTGTGGGCAGTAAGAAGACTTCTGCCTGCTCTGTTTAAAGATCCCCATGGTTCTCAGTGTTCAGAGAGCTTTTCTGCTGGTGACCTTCCATGTCCACCTGGTTTCTCTTTGTACCAAGCCTGGACTTGAGGATTGTGATTGTGGCTATGGATCCCAGGTCAAAACTCAAAATGTACCCACTGAAATATTCTCTGATTTCCTTTTTGATTTCCTCTTTAAGCCAATGGCTGTTTGACACTGTGTGGATTGACATCCACATATGTGTGACTTTTCCCATTTTTCTGGAATTGATTTCTGTTTTTATTCTATTAGAGTTATGAAAGACAATGATATGACTCCAATTTTCTAAATGTTGTTGATGCATATTTTCTGAATTAACAGATGATCCCACCTGGAGACTTTAGACAGCTGTTGAGAAGAACACATGTTCTGCCTCTGCCAGGTAGAATGCTCTCTGTGTAACTGTTAGGAAAAGTTGATTTATAATATTGTTCAAATCTACCATTCTTTACTGATTTCCCACCTAGGTATTCTATTCTGTGTTGAAAGTGGAGTATTGATATGTTCTGCTTGTTCCCTTGCTGTTTATCTCTTCAGAGCTGTCAACATTTGCTTATATATTCTGATGATCTGAGGTTGGGTATGCATGTTGTTCAACCTAGAAAAGTACACAGAGGAACACGCAAGAATATCAAGAATAATATGGAAACAAAATGAGGAATTCAAAAAACACATAGAACAATGAAGAAGAATCAATCGATTTTCAAGATGTAGAAAATGGTGAATAAAAAGAAAAAAATCAAATAGAAAACTTTTACTCCAAGGAACACAACAGAAGAAATATTTTGTTATGCAGAAATGGGGTTGGACTTGTATGATCCTCCAGCTTTGATGCATTTCCCTGGCACAAATCCATGTCTTCTACTGAGAGCATCATTCCAGGACTTCTTCAGGGAGGGATCCATCCCACCTGTCAGTGCAAGTGGTAAGTGAGGATAGAACTAGCTCCTGCTGCAGGGGCAAGGGTCATGCTTGTTCTTCCTGCTGTGGCATTGTTGGTGCATGAGGAGTTGGGGCTCAGGGGTGCACATTTTAGGAGGGAATGTATAGGGCCCAGGATTTAGCCCTGGCTATGGACATCTCTGTGTTCAGCTCAAGGCACACCTGCTTCCACCTAAGTGTAAGATGCCCAGTGGTGACCACATTATGTTTCCCTCAAACACAGCCAGGAGGGAGGGAACCCAGGCCACACCCACACAGAACATGGCTTCTGCACTCTGTCATCAGTGTCTTTAGTGAGAGAGGATTGCATCTGATTCTTATTTCAAAAAAAAAATGACATAGCAACTCAGCAAAATGGAATCAGGGATGTTACTATTTTGAAAATGGGCAAATATAAGTGATTATACAAAATTAATAAGTATTAACTGCACTTCTGAGAAAGCATAACATTAACTTTTATGAGATGTGTATTTGGCCACTTTTCAAATCAACTTTTTTTTTAAAAGAGCTGTGTTGTTTATTTGAAAGGCAGAGTTAGAGAAAGAGAGGTAGACAGAAAGAGATCTTCATCTGCTGGTTCACTCCCCAAATGCCCAGAGTGGGCTGAGCTAGGCCAATCTGAATCCAGGAGCCAGGGGTTTCTTCCAGGTCCCCCATGTGGGTGAAGGGGCCCAAGTATTTGGGCCATCTTCCTCTGCTTTCCCAGGCACATTAGCAGAGAGTTGGATGCGAAGTGGAGCACCCAGGACTTGAACCGGCACCCTTGTGGGATGCTGACATTGCAGGCCAGGGCTTTAACCTGTTGTGCCACAGCTCTAGCCCCCATTTGACCACTTTTAAAATGTACTGTTAGTGTGGTCCTGACCAAAAAAAAATATAGCTGATGAATTTTATCATCTTAAGTATTTCTGAGTGTATGGTTGAGTAGTATTGAGCATATGCACATTGCTGTGGGACCAATATTCAGAACTGTTTTTCCTTATGAGACTGAAACTCTCTACCCATTGAATGAAAGTTTTTTTTATCATTTCACCACCTCCAGATCCCAGCAATTGCCATTCTACTTGCCATTGCCCAGACTATGGAGTCTTTAGGAGGTATGGTGATATTTCAGGGTCACATAACTGAGAGGGTAGAGGGACCCTCCTGGATCTCAGTTTGTCTCTGCAAAGCTGGGTTCGGATTATACCTGGAAACTCCCTGGGGTTTTCAGATTGGGCAATGTGGCATATATGTGTGTGACTATGGACATGGCATGAGGCAGATGGAGGATGAGACTTTGGAGAGGTCTTTTCTGCTGAGGAATCCCATGAAAGAGGATCCCAAGAAATGAAATCAATTTCTTGAGGAAAGTCTACAATAGGACCTGGAACTCAGGGTGTCTAAGCTTTCTTCGCTGAAGCCCCACTAGAGAAAGCCATCTGTTCTGCTGCTTTGTCCTGACTTTCCAGGGGCCCAGACTCAAGATTTCCTGGATGTGAATACTTTATAACTGAGATATTGACTCAGCTCTTGCTATTGACACCTCGGGCATTTGGGCAGGAAGCATCCCATGGTGACATGGGTTGTCCCGAAGAAGGAAACTCTAGGCAAGGTCACCACTCTGATCCCATTTGGGCATTGCAACACTACTTCCCCTTTTGTGGGTATTTTTTGGGAGCCTCATGTAGGGTGTCCTGTCCCATCTAGGAACAATTTATTGGAAGAATTAAAATCTGGGTCAGCCTGTTAGGCCTGCAATCTAGGTCATGACGGCAGAATGGGAAGAGGAATGTTGTGCTGGCACTCATGTTTTATGTGAATCCTAAGCTAGAGAAATGTTCACACAGAAATCTCTGCTCCACCTTGCTAACAGAAAGTTACCTGGAACAGAAAGAGTATTAATAGCCAGATGGGGTTAGGATACCTCCAGACCTGGCTTTAGAACCACTGCAGGAAGTTGAAAATGTATTTAACGGAGTCATACACTTCTCCCTGGGTGATGGGCAATTTCACCACACTGACAATGAAGCCCAATGCTGATTCACCTTGAGTGCAAATGCAGAGGGATCTTCATAACCATGGCCAGTAATGGCCAATAAGACCTCCTGCTCCTGTTCTTTAAAAACAAACAAACAAAAAACCCAGGTGCATAATTTGATGAAGATAGAAAGATTTTCAGCTACATGTCCAGTGTCGGTGGTAATGTAAAATGATGCAACCACCACAGAAAACAGTTTGTTCTTCATTACATTGAAAATAAAATTTTTATATGATCTGATAATCTCAGTTCTGATTATATATCTAAAGTTATTTAAAGTTCAATATAAATAAGGTATTAGCACTATTTGCCACAGCATAATTCACTGTAGCCAAGACTTCTAGTGTGGCCTGCACTCAACAGTGGAAAGTTATGCAGGCACAGAAGAAAAGAAAATTCTATGCCATGGATGAACAGTGAGGTTATTTTCCTAAGTGAAATTAGCCACAACTATCAGTCCCCCAAGGACAAGGTTTCCAACATATGAAGTATTTAAAGTAGTCAGAGAGGCCAGTGCTGTAGTGCAGTAGTTTAAAGCCCCACCTGCAGTGTCGGCAATCCATATGGGTGCCTATTCAATTCCTGGCTATTCCACTTCTGACCCAGCTCTCTGTTATGGCCTGGGGAAGCAGTAGAAGATGGCCCAAGTCCTTGGTCCCCTGCACCTGTGTGGGAGATCTGGAAGAAGCTTCCAGAGCTCCTGGCTCCTGGCTTCAGATTGGCTCAGCTCTAGCTGTTGTGGTCATTTGGGGAGTGAACCAGTGGATGGAAGATCGCTCTCTGGCTCCACCTCTCTCTGTAACTCTTTCAATTAAATAAAATAAATCTTTTTTAAAAAATAGAATATGAGAAGCATAAAGTAGAAGGGTAGTTATGGATGGTGGGGGGGTATGCTATTCAGTAGAAATGGAATTTTTAGATGAAAAAATCCTAGAGATCTGGTGTGTGTGTGTAGACACATGTACATGTCACTTACCTTAGAGTGACATCTGTGCTTGTGAGATACAGTACTCAAGCCCTCTTCTACCTGACCTTGTATAAGAAAAGGGCTCCCCCTCTTGGTCTTTGGTCACTCTTCAGGTGCTTGTGAGTAGGATTGGTGGCAAGCTATTCCAAAATATGTGGAGATTCATGATTAGAGTCATCTAGGAATACTGGGAAAGACTGCAATGCAATATCTCCTCTCTCCCCAGCTTGGTCTCCTTAGTTTCTACACTGTATTTTGGTGAGAATACAAGAAGATACACCAATCTCTGATGAGTTTATGACAATACAATTGAAATAGAATCCTATGAATGGATCTTCCTTTACAGAAAAGTCTCATCTTGGCCTGAGACTTCTAAATGCATCCAACAATATTAGTTCCAGTTTTATTTATTTTATTTTATTTGTTTAAAGATTTATTGACTTATTTGAAAATCAGAGTTACATAGAGAGGCAGAGAGAGAGACAGAGAGACAGAGAGAGAGGTCTTCCTCTGATGGTTTCCTCCCCTATTGGCTGCGACAGCCAGAACTGAACCAATCTGAAGCCAGGAGCTAGGAGCTTCTTTCAGTTCTCCTACATGGGTGCAGGGGCTCAAGGACTTGGGCCATCTTCCACTGCCTTCCCATGCCACAGCAGAAAGCTGGACTGGAAGAGGAGCAACCAGGACAGAATCCAGCACCCCAACCAGGACTAGAACCTGGGGTGCCAGCGCCGCAGGTGGAAGATTAACCAAATGAGCTGTGGTGCTGGCCTCCCAGGCAGGTTTGTAAAGATGGCCAAATGTGACTGTGGAGAATAAGATTTCTGCCAAAGCAAAGACATTTTCTTCCTAGTACACAGTGTGTGGCTGCTAAACATGTTCGAGAGAATCCTTGGAGTTAGATGAACACATGCATGAGCTGTACAATATGTGGTTGTAATCCTTTTTATTTTAATTATTTTTTTTTCTCACAGACATAGTGAAAGAGAGAGACAGGGAGAAAGGTCTTCCTTCCATTGGTTCACACCCAAATAGCTGCTGTGGCTGGTGCTGCAAAGATCCTAAGCCAGGAGCCAGGTGCATCCTTCTGGTCTCCCATGGGTGCAGGGCCCAAGTACTTGGGCCATCCTCCACTACACTCATGGAACACAGCAGAAAGCTGGACTACAGGAGGAGCAACCAGAACAGAATCTGGCCACAGACATGGACTAGAACCCATGGTGCCAGCGCTACAGGTGCCTCCTCTGGCAGTTAACCGAAGGGTTGGCACCAGCTGCGCCTCAGCAGCCAGCCTCCCTCCCTCCCTCCCTCCCTGCCTCCCTCTGGTCGGGCACTGCAAGTCTAATACTTGCAGTGGCTTGTCGGGCGGGTCCGACGCACGGTGGCTGAGTGGGGAGGGCTGCTGCTGGCACACACCCACTCCTGAAGCCCACTGGGGTACGGTCCAAGGGCGAAGAGCTCGGAGCTCGGGCACGGGGGCTGTCCCAGCAGGGCCTCCCGAGGGTGGACCGATACGCCCCAGGGGCCTTCCAGTGTTGCCTAAAGGCCCGGGGGGGCTCACCCTCTTGCGTGCCCCAGCACCTGCTGGGTTCCTGCCACCACCCTTGGGCCGGGATGAGGTGCCACCTTGTGCGTGGAAGCCCCACCCACAGGCAAGAAGCCCACAAGGCCCGCGGGCGCGCCCGAACCTGCAGCCCCGCTACAGCCCCAGGGAACGGGATGTCTGAGTGGGCAGCCCCCACTGCCCAAGCCTCCGCTGCCAGTTCCCCGAAGGGCTGGTGGCGGCTGCGCCTCAGCAGCCAGACTCCCTCCCTCCATCCCTCCCTCCCTGCCTCCCTCTGGTCGGGCACTGCAAGTCTAATACTTGCAGTGGCTTGTCGGGCGGGTCCGACGCACGGTGGGTGAGTGGGGAGGGCTGCTGCTGGCACACACCCACTCCTGAAGCCCACTGGGGTACGGTCCAAGGGCGAAGAGCTCGGAGCTCGGGCACGGGGGCTGTCCCAGCAGGGCATCCCGAGGGTGGACCGATATGCCCCAGGGGCCTTCCAGTGTTGCCTAAAGGCCCGGGGGGGCTCACCCTCTTGCGTGCCCCAGCACCTGCTGGGTTCCTGCCACCACCCTTGGGCCGGGATGAGGTGCCACCTTGTGCGTGGAAGCCCCACCCACAGGCAAGAAGCCCACAAGACCCGCGGGCGCGCCTGAACCTGCAGCCCCGCTACAGCCCCAGGGAACGGGATGTCTGAGTGGGCAGCCCCCACTGCCCAAGCCTCCGCTGCCAGTTCCCTGAAGGGCTGGTGGCGGCTGCGCCTCAGCAGCCAGACTCCCTCCCTCCCTCACTCCCTCCCTGCCTCCCTCTGGTCGGGCACTGCAAGCCACACAGCCACTTGTGTCCCCTGTGTCCTCCCTGGAGGCCGCAGCGCGTTTTGGGTTTTGGCGCGGACGGGCCCCTCTCGGCTTCCGTAGTCCATTTGCCCCGGAGCCTGCCAGACCCCTGGCCCCAGAGGCGGGCCCTGCTGAGTCCCCGAGCGCCTCCTGAGTTCCTGCCACCACCCTTGGGCCGGGATGAGGTGCCACCTTGTGCGTAGAAGCCCTGCACACAGGCAAGAAGCCCCCCAGGCCCGCGGGCGCGCCCGACCCTGGAGCCCCCTGGCTGGCTGCAGCCACAGGGAACGGGGGTTCTGAGTTGGCAGCCCCCATTCCCGAAGCATCCACGGGCAGTTCCCCGAAGGGCTGACACCGGCTGCGCCTCAGCAGCCAGACAACCTCCCTCCCTCTGGTCGGGCACTGCAAGCCACACAGCCACTTGTGTCCCCTGTGTCCCTGGAGGCCGCAGCGTGTTTTGGGTTTTGGCGCGGACGGGCCCCTCTCGGCTTCCGTAGTCCATTTGCCCCCGGAGCCTTCCAGACCCCTGGCCCCAGGGGCGGGCCCTGCTGAGTCCCCGAGCGCCTCCTGGGTTCCTGCCACCACCCTTGGGCCGGGATGAGGTGCCACCTTGTGCGTAGAAGCCCTGCACACAGGCAAGAAGCCCCCCAGGCCCGCGGGCGCGCCCGACCCTGGAGCCCCCTGGCTGGCTGCAGCCACAGGGAACGGGGGTTCTGAGTTGGCAGCCCCCATTCCCGAAGCATCCACGGGCAGTTCCCCGAAGGGCTGACACCGGCTGCGCCTCAGCAGCCAGACAACCTCCCTCCCTCTGGTCGGGCACTGCAAGCCACACAGCCACTTGTGTCCCCTGTGTCCCTGGAGGCCGCAGCGCGTTTTGGGTTTTGGCGCGGACGGGCCCCTCTCGGCTTCCGTAGTCCATTTGCCCCGGAGCCTGCCAGACCCCTGGCCCCAGGGGCGGGCCCTGCTGAGTCCCCGAGCGCCTCCTGAGTTCCTGCCACCACCCTTGGGCCGGGATGTGGTGCCACCTTGTGCGTAGAAGCCCTGCACACAGGCAAGAAGCCCCTAGGCCCGCGGGCGCGCCCGACCCTGGAGCCCCCTGGCTGGCTGCAGCCACAGGGAACGGGGGTTCTGAGTTGGCAGCCCCCATTCCCGAAGCATCCACGGGCAGTTCCCCGAAGGGCTGACACCGGCTGCGCCTCAGCAGCCAGACAACCTCCCTCCCTCTGGTCGGGCACTGCAAGCCACACAGCCACTTGTGTCCCCTGTGTCCCTCCCTGGAGCCCGCAGCGCGTTTTGGGTTTTGGCGCGGAAGGGCCCCTCTCGGCTTCCGTAGTCCATTTGCCCCCGGAGCCTGCCAGACCCCTGGCTCTAGGAGGCTGCCCAGGGGCGCTGCCAACAGCCCCCAGGTGCTGGCTAGCCGCCTCGGCCGGCCACGGGGGGAGCACACACACCTGCGGGTGTCCCCGGGCCGCACACACGAACTGCCCCGCGCTTCCCGGCGTTGCAAATACGCCCCCTGGGAAGCCCCGCCCGCCCTAGGGTCTTGTTGGGTGGGGCCGATGCATGGTGGTTGACTGGGGAGGGCTGCTGCTGGCACACACCCACTCCTGAAGCCCACTGGGGCGGTCCAAGGGCGAGGAGCTCGGAGCTCAGTCAGGGCTGTCCCAGCAGAACTTTTTGAGGGTGGACGGACACGCCCGCGGGCAATCAGGTGTTGCGGGCAGGCCCCGGGGGCAGGCCCTGCTGAGTCCCCGAGCGCCACCTGGGTTCCTGCCACCACCCTTGGGCCGGGATGAGGTGCCACCTTGTGCGTAGAAGCCCTGCACACAGGCAAGAAGCCCCCCAGGCCCGCGGCGCACCCGACCCTGGAGCCCCCTGGCCGGATGCAGCCACAGGGAACGGGGGTTCTGAGTTGGCAGGCCCCATTCCCGAAGCATCCACGGGCACTTCCCGAAGGGCTGACACCTGCTGCGCCTCAGCAGCCAGCCAACCTCCCTCCCTCTGGTCGGGCACTGCACGCCACACAGCCACTTGTGTCCCCTGTGTCCCTCCCTGGAGGCCGCAGCGCGTTTTGGGTTTTGGCGCGGACGGGCCCCTCTCGGCTTCCGTAGTCCATTTGCCCCCGGAGCCTGCCAGACCCCTGGCTTTAGGAGGCTGCCCAGGGGTGCTGCCAACAGCCCCCAGGTGCTGGCTAGCCGCAGCAGCCGGCCAAGGGGGAGCACACACACCTGCAGGTGTCCCCAGGCCGCGCACACACGGACTGCCCCGCGCTTCCCGGCCTTGCAAATAGGCCCCCCGGGAAGCCCCACCCGCCCTAGGGGCTTGTAGGGCAGGGCCTACACAAGGTGGGTGAGTGGGGAGGGCTGCTGCTGGCACACACCCACTCCTGAAGCCCACTGGGGCAGTCCAAGGGCGAGGAGCTCGGAGCTCGGTCAGGGCTGTCCCAGCAGAACTTTTTGAGGGTGGACGGACACGCCCGCGGGCAATCAGGTGTTGCGGGCAGGCCCCGGGGGCAGGCCCTGCTGAGTCCCCGAGCGCCACCTGGGTTCCTGCCACCACCCTTGGGCCGGGATGAGGTGCCACCTTGTGCGTAGAAGCCCTGCACACAGGCAAGAAGCCCCCCAGGCCCGCGGCGCACCCAACCCTGGAGCCCCCTGGCCGGATGCAGCCACAGGGAACGGGGGTTCTGAGTTGGCAGGCCCCATTCCCGAAGCATCCACGGGCACTTCCCGAAGGGCTGACACCTGCTGCGCCTCAGCAGCCAGCCAACCTCCCTCCCTCTGGTCGGGCACTGCACGCCACACAGCCGCTTGTGTCCCCTGTGTCCCTCCCTGGAGGCCGCAGCGTGTTTTGGGTTTTGGCGCGGACGGGCCCCTCTCGGCTTCCGTAGTCCATTTGCCCCCGGAGCCTGCCAGACCCCTGGCTCTAGGAGGCTGCCCAGGGGCGCTGCCAACAGCCCCCAGGTGCTGGCTAGCCGCAGCAGCCGGCCAAGGGGGAGCACACACTCCTGCAGGTGTCCCCAGGCCGCGCACACACGGACTGTCCTGCGCTTCCTGGCGTTGCAAATAGGCCCCCTGGGAAGCCCCGCCCGCCCTAGGGGCTTGTCGGGCAGGGCCGACGCAAGGTGGGTGAGTGGGGAGGGCTGCTGCTGGCACACACCCACTCCTGAAGCCCACTGGGGCAGTCCAAGGGCGAGGAGCTCGGAGCTCGGTCAGGGCTGTCCCAGCAGAACTTTTTGAGGGTGGACGGACACGCCCGCGGGCAATCAGGTGTTGCGGGCAGGCCCCGGGGGCAGGCCCTGCTGAGTCCCCGAGCGCCACCTGGGTTCCTGCCACCACCCTTGGGCCGGGATGAGGTGCCACCTTGTGCGTAGAAGCCCTGCACAGGCAAGAAGCTCCCCAGGCCCGCGGCGCACCCGACCCTGGAGCCCCCTGGCCGGATGCAGCCACAGTGAACGGGGGTTCTGAGTTGGCAGCCCCATTCCCGAAGCATCCACGGGCACTTCCCGAAGGGCTGACACCTGCTGCGCCTCAGCAGCCAGCCAACCTCCCTCCCTCTGTTCGGACACTGCAAGCCACACAGCCACTTGTGTCCCCTGTGTCCCTCCCTGGAGCCCGCAGCGCGTTTTGGGTTTTGGCGCGGAAGGGCCCCTCTCGGCTTCCGTAGTCCATTTGCCCCCGGAGCCTGCCAGACCCCTGGCTCTAGGAGGCTGCCCAGGGGCGCTGCCAACAGCCCCCAGGTGCTGGCTAGCCGCAGCAGCCGGCCAAGGGGGAGCACACACTCCTGCAGGTGTCCCCAGGCCGCGCACACACGGACTGCCCCGCGCTTCCCGGCCTTGCAAATAGGCCCCCCGGGAAGCCCCGCCCGCCCTAGGGGCTTGTAGGGCAGGGCCTACACAAGGTGGGTGAGTGGGGAGGGCTGCTGCTGGCACACACCCACTCCTGAAGCCCACTGGGGCAGTCCAAGGGCGAGGAGCTCGGAGCTCGGTCAGGGCTGTCCCAGCAGAACTTTTTGAGGGTGGACGGACACGCCCGCGGGCAATCAGGTGTTGCGGGCAGGCCCCGGGGGCAGGCCCTGCTGAGTCCCCGAGCGCCACCTGGGTTCCTGCCACCACCCTTGGGCCGGGATGAGGTGCCACCTTGTGCGTAGAAGCCCTGCACACAGGCAAGAAGCCCCCCAGGCCCGCGGCGCACCCAACCCTGGAGCCCCCTGGCCGGATGCAGCCACAGGGAACGGGGGTTCTGAGTTGGCAGGCCCCATTCCCGAAGCATCCACGGGCACTTCCCGAAGGGCTGACACCTGCTGCGCCTCAGCAGCCAGCCAACCTCCCTCCCTCTGTTCGGACACTGCAAGCCACACAGCCACTTGTGTCCCCTGTGTCCCTCCCTGGAGCCCGCAGCGCGTTTTGGGTTTTGGCGCGGAAGGGCCCCTCTCGGCTTCCGTAGTCCATTTGCCCCCGGAGCCTGCCAGACCCCTGGCTCTAGGAGGCTGCCCAGGGGCGCTGCCAACAGCCCCCAGGTGCTGGCTAGCCGCAGCAGCCGGCCAAGGGGGAGCACACACTCCTGCAGGTGTCCCCAGGCCGCGCACACACGGACTGCCCCGCGCTTCCCGGCCTTGCAAATAGGCCCCCCGGGAAGCCCCGCCCGCCCTAGGGGCTTGTAGGGCAGGGCCTACACAAGGTGGGTGAGTGGGGAGGGCTGCTGCTGGCACACACCCACTCCTGAAGCCCACTGGGGCAGTCCAAGGGCGAGGAGCTCGGAGCTCGGTCAGGGCTGTCCCAGCAGAACTTTTTGAGGGTGGACGGACACGCCCGCGGGCAATCAGGTG
>NW_026909556.1:0-27917 GCF_033115175.1 Lepus europaeus | reverse complement strand
AGACACACACAGATACACACAGTTACACAGATACACACTGACACACAGACACACAACTAACACACACTGACACACCACTGACACACAGTGATACAGATACACACTGATACAGACACACTGATACACACACTGACACACAGATACACACTGATATACACACACAGACACACAGATACACAGATACACACTGATACACAGATACACACAGATACACATAGACACACAGACACACAGATACACATTGATACACATAGACACACACAGACACACAGATACACACTGACACACAGATACACACTGACACATACACATACACACTGACACACAGATACACACTGACACACAGATACACACTGATACACACATACACACAGACACACACAGGACACACACAAGATACACATAGACACACAGATACACATAGACACACAGACACACATAGACACACAGACACACACACACAGACCACACACTGGACACACACTGACACACAGTGATACACAGATACCACACTGATACACAGACACACAGACACACACAGATACACACAGTTTACACAGATACACACTGACACACAGACACACACTAACACACACTGACACACACTGACACACAGTGATACAGATACACACTGATACAGACACACTGATACACACACTGACACACAGATACACACTGATATACACACACAGACACACAGATACACAGATACACACTGATACACAGATACAAAGATACACACAGTTACACAGATACACACTGACACACAGACACACACTGACACACACAGACCACACAGTGATACAGATACACACTGATACACAGACACACTGATACACACACTGACACACAGATACACACTGATACACACACAGACACACAGATACACAGATACACACTGATACACAGATACAAAGATACACACACAGACACACAGATACATATAGACACACAGACACACAGATACATATAGACACACAGACACACAGATACACATAGACACACACAGACATACTGACACACACAGATACACACAGATACAAAGATACACACACATACACAGATACACATAGGTACACACATATACACACAGATACACACAGACACACCCCAATACACACACATATACACAGATACACAGATATACACAGACACACAGATACACATACAGATAAGATATACAGATACATACACACAGATACACACACACAGACAACACAGATACACCCACAGATACACACAGAGACATACACACAGATACACATACACAGATACACATAGACACACAGATACACACATATCGATACACACACATACACACAGATACACAGGTACACAGACACACCACACAGGGTTATACACACAGACACACACATAAACACAGATAAACACACAGACAGACACATACACACAGATACACACTCAGATGCACAGATACATAGGTACACAGACACACACACAGTTATACACACAGACACGCAGACACACGGAATTAAAAGACGAGTTTATCTTCGTGCAGAGTTGGAAGCCACGCATCATCTCACCATCATTCGTTTTCCAGGAACTTTTTGAGGACACAGGAAGCACGGATTTCAACTCTTTTTTTTTTTTTTTTTTGCAGCAAATCAACTTGTCTTTTGATTGCATTTTTACAAAAACTGTTTGAAATAAATGTGCGAATTCTGGAGGGCATTGGAGTAATTATTTTGCACAACTAAATGCACGTATTTACAGCCACACTTCTTCTTTTTCTTTCTTCCTCCATTCCCTCCCTTCATCCCACTTTCCCTCCGCTTCCTGGCCATCACTGTATTCTGTCTGATGAGCCCTGCAGAGTGGTCACCGTTTCCACTCTGGTCTATTGGTTAAGGACCCACTGATGGAGCCAGCGCTGTGGCACAGCGGGTAAAGCCTCCGCCTGCAGTGCCGGCATCCCACATGGGTACCGGTTCTAGTCCTGGCTGCTCCACTTTCCATCCAGTTCTCTGCTAGGAAGATGGCCCAAATCCCCTGCACCCACGTGGGAGGACCCTGAGGAAGCTCCTGGCTCCTGGCTTTGGATCGGCGCAGCTCCGGCCATTGTGGCCATTTGGGGGAGTGAACCAGCGGATGGAAGACCTCTCTCTCTCTCTCTCTCTCTCACTGTCTGTATCTCTGCCTCTCAAATAAACAAAAATCTTAAAATTAAGCACCATCGTTGGCTCTGGACGGACTGCGAGGTCTTTATTTGGCCTTGGTTTGCAGTCCCCTGTGGTCTCGGGGGTTTCCTGTGTTCTCCCCACTGCACTGAAGCAATGCTGCCGCTGGTCCCCGAGGGCTCGCGGTCACCCACAGTGGCTGCATAGACCTCCCCACGTCTGTGCAGGCCTCTGCCCTGCCTCCCTCCCAGCACCCTCCCCCACTGGTGCTGTCCCAATCCTCCCCCCTGCCCCCAGCCACCTGCGCCTCGGCCACCACGCTCATCACTGCGTGGCCTCTTCAGAGTCCTGGGACGCTCGCCTCTCCCCAATCCCCTTCTTATCCACCCCCCACCATTGCACACAGGAAGCCGCTCAGTTTGGTGTCCCCGGGGGTCCTGGAACCAGTGAGTCACGGAGGCTGGGGACAGCTGTGCGTGTCGTGCACCTGTGTTTGTGCGTCTGCCCACGTGTCTGCACACGCTTTGTGTCCGAATGCACACACAGTGTACGCATGTGTTCCGTGCTAGTCCAAGTCCCCTCTGCCTCTGAGGCCCTGTGCTTCCGGCCGGCCTGGCCTCCTCTGGGGACCCTGGGTGGCCGCCCCACGCTGCTGTCCTGCTGTCCTGCTGTCCTGGCTGTGCCTTCACATCTGGGTTACCAGACTCGGTCTCAGGAGAGAGCAGCTTCGCCGGACGGGGCCGACTCATTTCTGAGCCGAGTCCTGCCCCGTGGTTAGGGTCTGACCCCTAGCGAGCAGCTGGCTTGTTTACCAGAGTGGGGGTTGGTGACTGAAGGAGTGACTCCTGTCTGCTGGTACAAATCGCCACCTGCATTCATTTCCTTTTTCTGGGTCTGGTGTCCCAAGCGGAAGCCCGAGGCCCTCAGGTTGGAAGTCGCCACCTCGCTCTGGCCACCCTGCCTGTCCCAGAGCCTCCACGCACCCAGCCCTGGCTGCCCTGAGCCCGCGGCGCCTCAGCAGGCTCCCGGGGGCTGGGTCCAGACCCGGAACTCGCTGACACCTCCTGTGGACCAGCTCCCAAGTTCTCAGCTCGTCATGGCTCACTGGCGCCCGCGGTCCACATGTTTATCGGGGACACTTGTTCCGCATCGGGCACCTGGGACGAGCCAGGCGGGCGCCGTCAGTCACACTAAGGCCCTGCGCAGACAGGTGTCACGGCTGCCGAGATCCTGTCGGGGGATGGCCAGGCCTGCCTGCCCCTGCTTGCATCCTGTGCTACGGTTGGCAAAGGTGCCAGGGGCTGCCGGTCAGGAGCGCTGCCCACACAGGACCTGCTCGGCCATTCCCCGGAACTCACCATGAGCTCACAGAGCGGCTGTGGATCCAGGTCCCTGGGCCTCGGCGCTGGCCTAGGGTGGCCACAGCTCGGCCAAGAGATCCAGAAGGAGGTGGGGGCTCTCAGCCCAGTGACCCACCGCCCTGGGCACATGTCCAGCAGGGAGTCCTGATCTGTGTCCGTCAGCAGGGGGCCCCGCGCGGCGCCAGGGGCAACAGGAAATACCACCTCCCAGATCTGGAGGCTGCACGTCCAAGGCCGAGGTGTGGACCGGGCAGCAAGGGAGACCCTGCTCAGCGCCCCCAGTTTCCTCCCCGTGGCTTCCCTCCGTGTGCCGTCCGGGTGCCCATAGCCCACTCTGCCTGGTCACCCTCTTCCAGACACGGCCACACTCAGCGCCGGGACCCGGACGTCAGCATCTCTGCAGGGGACAAGATTCAGCCCATGGCACTGGCACCCAGCCGGGTCCTCACTGACACAGTGTAGATGGCCCAGCACGAAGCAGGGTCAGTGTCAGTGTAGACGGCCCAGCACGAAGCAGGGTCAGTGTCTGTAGATGGCCCAGTGCCCACATGGTCAGTGTGCAGTGTAGATGGCCCAGCACCCTGCAGGTTCAGTGTGCAGTGTAGACGGCCCAGTGCCCACAGGGTCAGTGTCAGTGTAGACGGCCCAGTGCCCCGCAGGGTCAGTGTCAGTGTAGACAGCCTAGCACCCACAGGGTCAGTGTGCAGTGTAGACGGCCCAGCACCCTGCAGGGTCAGTGTGCAGTGTAGACGGCCCAGTGCCCACAGGGTCAGTGTGCAGTGTAGATGGCCCAGCACCCACAGGGTCAGTGTGCAGTGTAGACGGCCCAGTGCCCACAGGGTCAGTGTCAGTGTAGACGGCCCAGTGCCCACAGGGTCAGTGTGCAGTGTAGATGGCCCAGCACCCACAGGGTCAGTGTGCAGTGTAGATAGCCCAGCACCCTGCAGGGTCAGTGTGCAGTGTAGACGGCCCAGTGCCCACAGGGTCAGTGTGCAGTGTAGATGGCCTAGCACCCCGCAGGGTCAGTGTGCAGTGTAGACGGCCTAGCACCCCACAGGGTCAGTGTGCAGTGTAGACGGCCCAGTGCCCACAGGGTCAGTGTGCAGTGTAGACGGCCCAGCACCTAGCAGGGTCAGTGTGCAGTGTAGACGGCCCAGTGTCCCGCAGGGTCAGTGTGCAGTGTAGACAGCCCAGCACCTAGCAGGGTCAGTGTGCAGTGTAGACAGCCTAGCACCCCGCAGGGTCAGTGTCAGTGTAGACGGCCCAGCACCCACAGGGTCAGTGTGCAGAGTAGACAGCCCAGTGCCCACAGGGTCAGTGTGCAGTGTAGACGGCCCAGCACCTAGCAGGGTCAGTGTCAGTGTAGACGGCCCAGCTCCCCGCAGGGTCAGTGTCAGTGTAGACGGCCCAGCTCCCCGCAGGGTCAGTGTGCAGTGTAGACGGCCCAGCACCTAGCAGGGTCAGTGTGCAGTGTAGACGGCCCAGCACCCACAGGGTCAGTGTGCAGTGTAGACAGCCTAGCACCCCGCAGGGTCAGTGTGCAGTGTAGACGGCCCAGTGCCCCGCAGGGTCAGTGTGCAGTGTAGACGGCCCAGCACCTAGCAGGGTCAGTGTGCAGTGTAGACGGCCCAGCACCCACAGGGTCAGTGTGCAGTGTAGACAGCCTAGCACCCCGCAGGGTCAGTGTGCAGTGTAGACGGCCCAGCACCCGCAGGGTCAGTGTCAGTGTAGACGGCCCAGCACCTAGCAGGGTCAGTGTGCAGTGTAGACGGCCCAGTGCCCACAGGGTCAGTGTGCAGTGTAGACGGCCCAGCACCTAGCAGGGTCAGTGTGCAGTGTAGACGGCCCAGTGTCCCGCAGGGTCAGTGTGCAGTGTAGACAGCCCAGCACCTAGCAGGGTCAGTGTGCAGTGTAGACGGCCTAGCACCCCGCAGGGTCAGTGTGCAGTGTAGACGGCCCAGCACCCACAGGGTCAGTGTGCAGTGTAGACAGCCCAGTGCCCACAGGGTCAGTGTGCAGTGTAGACGGCCCAGCACCTAGCAGGGTCAGTGTCAGTGTAGACGGCCCAGCTCCCCGCAGGGTCAGTGTCAGTGTAGACGGCCCAGCTCCCCGCAGGGTCAGTGTGCAGTGTAGACGGCCCAGTGCCCCCCAGGTCCCGTCAGCCCTGCCTGGACCCCCAGTGAAGCTGCTCCCATGTGGTCAGAAGCACAGGCCTCCCCGCGGGACGCGTCAGTCGGTGGGGTTCAGGGGTTCAGGGGGGAGTCGCCCCCATCTGTGCTGGTTTCTCTCAGGGAGGGGCAGGTGGCCCAGCCCCGCACACCGCTGCTCCCTGCACCTGGTGCTGCTCGTGCTCGAAGCGTCTCCAGGCCCAGAGAGATTCCAGAGGCCGGCCCGGGGCCGGGGCAGCGCCCCCGGCTGTCAGAGCATCCTCCTGGATGAGGGTGGGCGCTGCATTAGCTGGCTACTGAAATCGGTGCGTGGAGGGGGGCGGCTGGCCGACACCCACAGCCCACACTCCCCTGGCTGGCTTCCTTCTCACCCACACCTGGGAGACAGCAGGTGGTGGCTCCTGGGTTCCTGCCACCCGAGGGAGACCCAGATGGAGTTCCAGGCTCTTGGCTTCCGTCTGGTCCAGCCCTGCTCTTGGTGTCTTTGGAAGGAAACCAAGAGTTGGAAGTTCTCTGTCCCGGGAGCTGCCCATCAAGGGGGCAGGGGGCGTGGTGAGCCTGGGACCCGCCCATGAGGAGGCAGGGGGCGGGGGGTGGAGGGAGGGAGGAACCAGGGACCTGGGTGCCATGTGGGGTGCTTGCCATAAGCCATGAGCCACAGTTAACCACACCTCGTGGCCAATGTGATTTCCCCAGGGGCTTCTGTCCGTCTGTCCACCCTCACCCTCTCCTGTCCTAGACAGTCCATCCGCACCTCTGGGGCAGCCCCCGCTGTCAGTGGCTCCACTCCTCATTGGGGGCAACATGGTGGCACTGAGGAGGGGGCTGGCCTGGGGTTGGCTTGTTCCCCACCTGGGGAGGCCGCTCCCTGTCCCCCCAGGCACCGTCTCTCTGGGGCACAAGGCAGCCTCCCGAGAGTGCAGTGCCCCCCAGGGGAGCTGGCCCCCTGGGAGTCAGGCAAGTTCTGAAAGCTGTGTAGGCTTCCCTCGCAGACCCGGGCAGGAGGAGGCTCGGGGAGACCAGGAATCTGAGCAGACACACGGGGCCACCTGCTTCCCGATGGGACAGGGCCCCTCGTGGTCATGTGGCCACGTGGGGGGAGGGGTGGGTCAGATTTCCACTTCCACTCACCGCCGTGGCTCAGCTGTGCAGGTCTAAGAAGCCACAACTGTTGTGACTCCATAAGGCTCTTTTTTCTTTAAACTTACCCGGTTTTATTTTATTTACTTAATTTTTATTTATTTGAAAAGCAGAGAGAGAGGGAGAGGGAGAGAGGGAGAGAGAGAGAGAGGGAGAGAGGGAGAGGCAGAGAGAGAGTGCTCCCATCCACTGATTCATTCCCCTGCATAGAAGGGCTGGGGCAGACCAGAGCCAGGGGCCTGAGAAGTTCACCTTCTGCGTCTCGCATGGGGGTGACAGGGACCACGTACGTGGGCCATCATCGCTGCCTCCTCTAGGGTACACTAACAGGAGCTGGGGTTGCGAGTGGGGCTGGGACGTGGACCCAGGCCCAGAATGAGGCATCCCAAGAAATGTCTTATTTATTCTCATAGATTTATTTATTTGAAAGGCAAAGTGTCAGAGACAGACAGAAGGAGAGAGGGGAGAGAGGTCTTCCATCTGCTGGTTCATTTGTCAAATGGCTGCAACAGCTGGAGCTGGGCCAGGCTGCAGCCAGGAGCCAGGAGCTCCATCCGGGTCTCCCACGTGGGTGCAGGGACCCAAGGACTTGGGTCATCCTCCACTGCCTTCCCAGGCTGTCGGCAGGGAGCTGGATCAGAAGTGGAGCAGCCGGGACTCGAACCTGCACTCACGTAGGCTGCCAGTGTTGCAGGTAGAAGCTTAACCAGCTGTGTCCACTGCCGTCCCTACAAAGCCGTTTGGCTGAGGCCGGCGTGGTGGTGCCTTGTGGAGCTCCACGCCCACAGAGCCGGGTGCGGGAGAGCTGGCGGGAGCTCCCCAGCACCAGCCCCACTGGAAACCCCCACCTGCAGCCACAGGTGCGAGTGCGAGCGGCCCAAGCCTGTCCCGGCCGGGCGCCCACCTGCTGCCGATCGATATCTGCTGGGCTCCTCTCCAGCAGAGCACTTAGCCGCCGGCCCCGCTGCGGGGCGTGCCCTGGGCTCCCCCTTCCCAAGGCCGACACCTGCCAAGGCCTCGGCCACTGCTGATTGAAGAGCGCTGGAGGTTAGTGGTGGGGCCCAGCGCCCCGGGGACGGAAGCCAAGCCTCAGATGAGCGGGGTGGGGGGTGGGGGGTGGGGGCTGGGAGAACTTCTGGAAGCTTCCTTTAATCTTGTCACCTGCACACAGGGGACTCATCGCAGCCTGTGAGCTGGATTTGCCCCTTAGCGACAGCTTCGGTGACACTGGCGTCTTCTCTCCCGCAGAGCAGGTGGCATGTGCGCCCAGCGGCAGGACAGGACCGGGCAGGGCTCAGCCCCTGGTGTGAGCGCATGCGTGTCAGCCTGGCTGAATGCTGGCCCCGCTGCCCTTGGCTCTGGTGACAGAGCCCTTTGTCCGCCGGTTTGCGGGCACCGGCTTCCTGTGTCTGCCCTGTGCGGCCCAAGGCCAGAGGGAGCAATGGCAGCTGTGGCTCTGGAGAGCAGGGACTGCCGGGCTAGCACCGTGCACCGGGATCTGCTAGCTGCTTGTCCCCTCAGGGGCTCCCTCCTCTGTGGAGCCCCCCGGGCCTTTTCCTGTCTCTGGACCTGCACACATGCCAAGGCCTCTCTGCCTGCAGCCCACTGTCCATGGCCCTGGCCGTGTCTGGATGCTGGCACCTCCTCCCCCAGCAGTTCCCAGCCCGCACAGCCGCCCCACAAGTGTCCGTCACAGCACCTGAGCTCACACTGCACAGGCACCCAGAATCCCCAGGCCCCTGCTGCGTGCCCTGCCCCTCCCTGTGCACCTGCAGGGCCTGAGCTTGGGCCGTGGGGACTGTCAGGACGAGTGCCATGGGGGGGCAACCCCCCCGCCTCACCCCAAGGCGGAGGTGACCCCTGGGAATGAATGCTGCAGAGCGCACAGCCTGGCAGCCACAGTGGGCGACTGCGGGGCCACAGCCCTGTGCAGGGCAGCACCACGCGTCCAGGGCTGCACCACACGTCCAGGGCTGCACCACGCGTCCAGGGCTGCACCACGTGTCCAGGGCAGCACCAGATGTCCAGGGCTGCACCACGTGTCCAGGGCTGCACCACGCGTCCAGGGCTGCACCACGTGTCCAGGGCAGCACCAGATGTCCAGGGCTGCACCACACGTCCAGGGCTGCACCACGCGTCCAGGGCTGCACCACGTGTCCAGGGCAGCACCAGATGTCCAGGGCTGCACCACGCGTCCAGGGCTGCACCACGCGTCCAGGGCTACACCACGTGTCCAGGGCTGCACCACGTGTCCAGGGCTGCACCACGTGTCCAGGGCAGCACCGTGTGTCCAGGGCAGCACCACGCGTCCAGGTGGCACCACGTGTCCAGGGCAGCACCACGTGTCCAGGGCAGCACCACGTGTCCAGGGCTGCACCACGCGTCCAGGGCTGCACCGTGTGTCCAGGGCTGCACCACACGTCCAGGGCTGCACCACGTGTCCAGGGCTGCACTGTGTGTCCAGGGCAGCACCACGTGTCCAGGGCTGCACCACGCGTCCAGGGCTGCACCACGCGTCCAGGGCTGCACCGTGTGTCCAGGGCTGCACCACACGTCCAGGGCTGCACCACGTGTCCAGGGCTGCACTGTGTGTCCAGGGCAGCACCACGTGTCCAGGGCTGCACCACGCGTCCAGGGCAGCACCACGCGTCCAGGTGGCACCACGTGTCCAGGGCAGCACCACGTGTCCAGGGCAGCACCACGTGTCCAGGGCTGCACCACGCGTCCAGGGCTGCACCGTGTGTCCAGGGCTGCACCACACGTCCAGGGCAGCACCACGTGTCCAGGGCTGCACTGTGTGTCCAGGGCAGCACCACGTGTCCAGGGCTGCACCACGTGTCCAGGTGGCACCACGCGTCCAGGGCTGCACCGTGTGTCCAGGGCTGCACCACACGTCCAGGGCTGCACCACGTGTCCAGGGCTGCACTGTGTGTCCAGGGCTGCACCACATGTCCAGGGCTACACCACGTGTCCAGGGCTGCACCGTGTGTCCAGGGCAGCACCACGCGTCCAGGGCTGCACCACGCGTCCAGGTGGCACCACGCGTCCAGGGCGGCACTGCATGTCCAGGGCTGCACCACGCGTCCAGGGCAGCACCACATGTCCAGGGCTGCACCACGTGTCCAGGGCTGCACCACGTGTCCAGGGCTGCACCACGTGTCCAGGGCAGCACCACGCGTTCAGGGCTGCACCGTGTGTCCAGGGCTTCCGCGCCGCCCTGCCCCGTGCCGGGGAGGGGCAGCAGGGCTGTGGTGGGCTTGTTTCCCTGGGTGTTGGTGTCGAGAGTCCTTGCCCCGTATGTGTGTGTGTGTGAGGGGGAGGGGGGAGCGGGAGAAGGGTGAAGGTCGGTGGGTGTGGCCAAGGTCGGCCGCAGTGCCTGCTGGGAGGAGATGCACAGGGGGCGCCGTCTGCTGGGTGGTGCTCTCATGTTTTAATTTTTTTTCTGGGGCCGGCGCTGTGGCGTAGCCGGTAAAGCCACCGCCTGCAGTGCTGGCCTCCCATGTGGGCGCCGGTTCAATTCCAGCTGCTCCACTTTCTCATCCAGCTCCCTGCTCTGGCCTGGGAAAGCAGTGGAAGATGGTCCAAGTCCTTGGGCCCCTGCACCCGCATGGGAGACCCGGAAGAAGCTCCTGGCTAGTGCCTGGCCCAGCCCTGGCTGTGGTGACCACTTGGGGAATGAACCAGTGGATAGAACACGTCTCTCCTCTCTACTTTCTCTTCAACTCTGCCTTTAAAATAAATAGATACACCTTTAAAATTTTTTCTCCCGACCGCGTACCCTTGGCTGCGGCTTCTCTCGTTCTCTGTGGTTCTCGCGGGCTCTCCGCTCACGGCTTGCCGTTCATCGGCTCTCAGAGCGTCTTCAGGGGCAGCAGGTGGAGAGGGCAGCCAGGCCGGTGCGGCTGCCGGTTCGGCCGGGCTGGAGTCCCGCCCTCTTGGCGGGTTTGGGCCCCGGCGGCAGAGCCCCTCTGACCCCAGCGCCCCCTGCGCTTGGCCAGCAGCTGGGCCGCCGCAAGCAGGCAGACAGACGGCAGCAAGCCTGCCCCTGGGTTTCCCTTCAATTGAGTTAAATTCGGCAAATATTTGCTGTGTGTCCAGAGGGCACCAGGCGGATCTCTCCAAGTGAATCGACGTGGGTCTCCCTGCCGATATCAGGGCGGGCACACCCGGGGCAGGCAGGAAGCAAGGCCAGGCGCTGTCCACACAGGGGAGCCGGAGTGAGGAGCGTCCCGGGAGAAGGTCCTGGAGACCAGGTTTCCCTGGGGACAGGGGACAAGGCCAGGGCCCACGCATACTCAATGGCAGCAGCATGGGGCTGGGGGAGGTGCCCGCACCACCTCAAGGGCCGGGTTCTGTCCTGGTGACAAACCCTCGTGGTGGGCGAGCGTGGCTGGCTCCGGTGGCCAGGTGGCCCCGCGGGGAGTGCCACGTCCGCTGGCCACGCTTTTCCCATGGGGCTTGCGTGCGGTCACCACCCGTCCATCAGAGGCCAGCAGGTCTCAGCTATGGCAGGTGCTGTGGCAGAACAGGGGAATGTGCCCAGTCTGCTCGGCCCCACGACCCCTGGTCTTCGTCACTGGCTCGGTCCTCCTCCTCCCTCCGCTCAGCGCCCGGCAGAGGCTCCCCAGCCGCAGATGCCTCCTCACCAGCTGCCCCGCAGTGCCTCTCCCTGTCCCCCACCCCTCCCCAGCCCCAGGAGGGCAAGGGGCAGATCATCAAGGCCTCCCCGGGGGGTCAAAGGTTGGGTGCACTGTGACAGCTCCCGGGCCAGGTCAGTCCCGAATGGAAACTCGGTTTGCATCCCCCACATGTGGACGGACGGCCCTGCACAGCTCCCGCTGAGACCTCGCTCCCACGCGGGCCGCTCCCCGTGGCCGGCTCCTCTGGCACTGGTGTCACGGGGGTGCCCGCCGGGGTGCCGGGAAGCTGGTGGGCTGGGAGAGAGCACCCCACATCCGACTGTCAGCTCAACATCACACAGCGGATGGCGCTCCATTTCCTTTCCTGAAAACAGTGGCCCTGGGCCCACTGCAGGGCCCGCGTGGGAATTCCCCGGGATGGCACTCGGAACCGCAACACACAGGGTGTCTGCTCAGCACGGAACGGAGACGCAGGTGAGAACACGCGACTCAGCTTCAAGCACACATTTTGGATCGGATATAGATAGATATTTCACGTTGTAAACAAGGTGATCGACTGCACGTGTAAGCTATTGGTGTTTTAAAGATTTATTTATGTATCCAGAAGGCAGAGCCTCAGAGAAGAGAAGGGGAGAGAGAGAGAGAGAGAGAGATCTTCCGTCTGCTGGTTCACTGCCCAGATGGCCGCATTGGCTGGAACTGGGCCAGGCTGAAGCCAGAAGCCGGGATCTCTCCCTGGGTCTCCCACGGGGGTTGAAGAGGTCCAAGCACTCCGGCTGTCCTCTGCTGCTTTCCCGGGCGCAGCAGCAGGGAGCCGGATCAGAAGTGGAGCAGCCGGGACAGAAACCGGTGCCCACGTGGGATGCCGGCGTCACAGGCAGCGGCGTCACCCGCCGTGCCACGGCACCGACCCCGGGACACCAAGGCAGTGCTGTGAGGAGCAGGGGCGTGCGCGCCGACCTGCAGCCTCCCTTCCCAGGGAGGAAGAAGCCCAGGAGGAGGAAGCGTTTGGCTTGTGGCTTCCAGGCCCTGGGAGAAGGCGCAGGGAACTTGAGCAGAACCGGGGAACAGGACTGGACTCAACTGGAAGTAAGGAGTCAGGTGGCGGCCCGCGCTGTGGCTCAACAGGCTAATCCTCCGCTTGCAGCACCAGCACACCGGGTTCTAGTCCCGGTTGGGGCGCCGGACTCCATCCCGGTTGCCCCTCTTCCAGGCCAGCTCTCTGCTGTGGCCAGGGAGTGCAGTGGAGGATGGCCCAAGTGCTTGGGCCCTGCACCCCATGGGAGACCAGGAGAAGCACCTGGCTCCTGGCTTCGGATCAGCGCGGTGCGCTGGCCGCAGCAGCCATTGGAGGGTGAACCAACGACAAAGGAAGACCTTTCTCTCTCTCTCTCACTGTCCACTCTGCCTGTCAAAAAAAAAAAAAAAAGTCAGGTGGCAAAATTGTATCGCTAAGTCTGAAAATGTATCCTGCAGACACTTCAAAGTAACAACCAACACGAAGAAAGACACACAGCTCCCCTCCAGGCCGGAAGGACGAGCTAACACCACGGGCGGTCCAGTGTCCGTCCCGCAGAACAGCTGAGCCTCAGAAGCTGGGAACGCCAGGAGAGACCAGAATGGTGCCGCAGGCACGGCCGGAGGCCCAGCGGCGTCACCTCGGGACCGCGCTCCCGGTGCACAGCCCACGGAGCCAGGCACTCGCCGTCTCAGGGAAGCGCGCACAGTGTGTTCACAGCGGCAGCGATTTTGTGAATCAACAACGGGAAATGTCCCAGATGCCCATCAGCAGTAAAACGGATCATTCCCTATGGGAAACTCGAAAACTGCGTTACAGCAATCGTAAATCACAACCTGGGGCCGGCACTGAGGCACAGCGGGTTAAGCCACCGCCTGCAGCACCGGCATCCCATATCGGTGCTGGTTCAGGTCCTGGCTGCTCCACTTCTGATCCAGCTCCCTGCTGGTGCAGCTGGGAAAGTGGTGGAAGACAGCCCAGTCCTTGGGCCCCTGCACTCACGTGGTTGACCTGGAAGAAGCTCCAATCCTGGCTTCAGCTGGCCCAGCCCTGGCTGTTACAACCATTTGGGGAGGCAACAAGTGCATGGAAGATCTCTCTCTCTCTCTCTCTCTCTCAATCTGTAGCTCTGCTTTCCAAATAAATAAAAATAAATATTTAAAAGAAGAACTGAAACCTGTAACTGCATACATTCATCCGCTCGTGTGACACAAATGAAATCTACGGCAGTAACAGCTGAGGGGGCATCCCCGTGAGTGGGTGTGCACACGCACTCAGGGACTCCCAAGTCCTACAGATCCTCAGAGCGACAGGAGATGGATACTCGTCCCGGGAAAATGGCTTCTGGAATCCTGACTCACAGCTAGGCCAGCAGGTGCAAGGCAAACATCTATGCTCACGTCCCCGTCTAACTGGTAAACAGATCCTAACTAATCTCGGGCGTCGAGACCCACGAGGGTTGCAGAGCACACGTCCCAGCCTGGCAGGGTTAATCACGGGCACGCGAGCACGCTCAGAAGAGCTATCGATGCCGGCGCTACCTGGAGAGGAGGAAGGAGACACTCTAATTGTCTCGCTAGATGCCGAAGGAGCGTTTGATAACAGTCAGCGTTCGCTCCTGACAGCTGCTCTCGGAAAACAAAGGCAGTAATGAAGCGCTCTTATCTTGATATAAAGTATTTACCAGGAACCTGACACGGGCCCACGCCGGAAGGTGGAACGTCACGGAATGTTCCGCAGCCAGCCCGGCCGCAGGGCCCCCGGGGCGTCACCCTGGCCCCTCGCTCCGAAGATCCTGGCCGCTGTACAAACGAACAAATAAATAACAAACCAAAAAGCCCGGCAGGAGCCTTGTAACATTACGCACGGGGGATGCTCCTTCCCATAAAAATGCAGACGCGCGAACTGACAAATGGCTGGAAGGTTCGCGCCAGTTCAGTGACCTGGGGCTGAATATTTCAACCTGCAAAAATCAATGGCTTTTCTATAACCAGCAGCAATCAGATAGAAAATGTAACGGGAAAAAAAAAAGATTCCAATCACGGCCAAAAGCGTAATATAAAGTCACTCCAGACAATGCTGACCTACGGGAAAAGCGCGACACGGCCACAGAGGCAGAGGCCCGCGCCCCTGCCCGCCGTGGGTCAGCACCGCCCGGGCTGCTGTGTGGCCACACAGGGACCAGTCTCCTCCTCGTGGCCCCCGTGTGCAGCTGGGGACGGTGAAGGGGGAGGGCAAGGGTCAGGGCCAGCCGGGAGGCAGCTCTGGGCATTTCTGGAGCTCAGCGAGCCGCTCGCGTCCCGGAAGAGGAGGAAGAGGAAGATCCCTCCACGTGTGTCCAGCAGGAAGAGGCTTGGGGTGTGTCCCCGGATGTCTGACCCCAGGGGCGGGGGTAGCACTGCAAGGCTGGCGTTTCTCCCCGAGGACACAGGCTTTCTGTGTCCACCACGTCCACGTCGTCATGCGAGCCGCTGAGCGAGTCCTGAGCATGTCTGGTTAGCACACGTGCGGGATGTGACAGCACCATCTGGACATGACCGCTGTGGAGTAAGTGTGGCGATGGCCTGGGCCTGCAGGCTGGGCTCCACCGGGAGAGCCGTCCAAGCAGCGAGGCGCCTGCACATGACAGGCACACAGCGGCCAGGGGCAGAGAAGCTGGGGACCGGCACTGGTTCAAGTCTGACTGTTCCACCTTGGATCCAGCTCCCTGCTAATGCACCTGGGAAAGCAGTGGAGGACGGCCCAAGTCCTGGGGCCCCTACACCCACGTGGGAGACCTGGAGGAAGCTCCTGGCTCCCGGCTTCAGATCGGCCCAGCTCCGGCCGTTACAGCTATTTGGGGAGTGAACTGCGGACGGAAGCTCTCTCTGTCTCTAGCTCTGTCTCTCTCCCTGGAACTTGCCTTTCAAATAAATAAATAAATAATCAAAGACGACAGGAGTGCCCGCAGGCCAGCCCAGCGGAACCACTGCAGTTGGGACTGTGGACTTCCCAGGAGAGCAAAGTGCAGCAGACCCTCAAGCGCAGCCTCCGTGAACAGCCCGCACGCTCCTTGAGCGCACAGAAGTGGAAAGCGCACGTGCGCCGCGGCTGGGGAAGCAGACAGACACGACGGAGTTGGAAAGCCCACAGAGAGGGACGGACAACGCCCGCCCGTGATGAACGGCGGAATGCACAGAGCTGACTGACAGCTGGCAGGACGGCAAGGACCCGCTCCACAGAGCAGGCACAAGATGGACGCGCAGAATCCACAGAGCGTTCGCACGGATCCAGAAGGAAGCGACGCCCAGGAGGGGACAGGCAAGGAACGGGCGGTGGAGTCACCGAATGCAAATAGAAATGCCAGTGAGTGCGTCCAAAGGCTTGAAACACAATCCGAAATATTTTCTTTTTTTTTGCCTGTACATTAGGGAAAAGTATAAAATTCAGGACTTGAAGCCCTGGGGAGACCAGACCCTCTTTCTGGTTTTTTTTTAATTAAGATTTTATATATTTATTTGAGAGGTAGAGTTACAGACAGAGAGAGGGAGGGAGAGAGAGAGAGGTCTTCTACCCACTGGTTCACTTCCCAACTGACCACAGTGGCCGAAGGCTTTGCTGATCCGAAGCCAGGAGCCAGGAGCTTCTTCCGGTCTCCCATGCGGGTGCAGGGGTCCAAGCACTTGGGCCATCCTCCACTGCTTTCCCAGGACATAGCAGAGAGCTGGGTCGGAAGTGGAGCAGCCGGGACTCAAGCTGGCGCCCATATGGGATGCCGGCCCTGCAGGAGAAGGCTTAGCCCACCGCGCCCCAGCGCCGGCCCCTGTCTGCATTCTGAGAGCAGGGAGCTTGGACCGGAGAAGGGCAGCGTGCTGGTCAGGCGGCCGCTTCCCTGACGCTCGGCTTGGCCTTCCAAGATTTTAGGGGCCTTTTGGAGGAGCGCTCCCGCCTCTGGGTGCCCCGCTGTCCCCTGCCGGGGGGGCTTCCTCAGTGGTCCCTGTGGAGCTGTGCCACCTGCCCGGCCTGCAGCCTCTCCTGGGGTCTCTGTTTCCAGACCCTAGGACCCCAGAGGCTCTGCTGCCGCCAGCCCTGACGCCCCAGTTTCCTCCGCCCATGTCCAGAGTGCCTTGGCCACCGGCAGGCTCTGCTTCCTGTCTCTCTGTCTGCCTGGGCTCTGAGCAGTGGGGGTCTCCTGCATGCCAGGGGCGGGGCGCTGGGGATGCCAGCTGGAGTAACCCCCATCACTACACACAGCTGGAGGGCAGGGGTCCACCCCGGGAGATCAGCCAGGGACCTGGGGAGGGGTCCCCCGCCGCTGCCCCCTGTTCTCCCCCTGCAGAGTGCCAGGAATTCCGCCCCAAGAGGTCTCAGGCTCGCTCTGGCTGTGGAGAGCACCCTCACGGCCTCCATGACTTCACGTGTATCAAATGCACGCATTTGAAATGGTTTCGGGGAGACTCCTGGCGTGGACGCACAGGTCCCGGGCGTCTTGAGAGCGTCAGCTGTGTGTGCTGCTCTGTGGGCTCCCTCGCGTGCGGTCCTCGCGGCAACCTGGGAGGGTGGAAATGGCCCCAACCTTAGGTCTGAGACAACACACACCTCCCTGTCGCCAAGCCTCACTGGCCACGTGGCCTTGGAGAAGTGGCCCAGAGGCTTCTGGCTTCAGCGTGGGGTTCAGAGGCCACGGGTCTCTGGCATCGCTTCGATTCAAGGAGCGATGGTTTAGCAAATGCTGCAGCCCAGTACCGCGCCAGGCACGGTGGGGTAGATGGAGGCGGTGGACACAGAGTCCCGCCCACAGCGGGTTAGCCAGCACGCCGCGGGGCCACGGCGCAGAGAATGAGGGCGCTCCGTGGTGCTCCTGAAACCGCAGCGGCAGCAAAAATAGCAGCCAATCGCTCACCACATCGGCTTCATCAAGAAAGGGCGGCGCTGGCCACCACGTCCACCCAACCGTCTCTGCGGCCCTCAGACGACACGATTTGAAAACACGGCTCCCCGAAGTGACGGCCACAGGCAAGGAGGACAAAGCCCGGCAGGTGCAGGGTAAGGGAAGCCCCAGGGAGCAGACTCAGCCGGTACCCTTGGCCCGCAGAAGCCGACGCCGCCCGGGGTGTCTTCCGACTCTTGAACTAACACGCTTTGTATAAAGTAAGAACTGAGGCCTTGGGGTCCACATGGAGGGGAGGGAGCAGCTGTGCGAGGGGCACCGCAGAAGGAGTGGGAACGTGAGGGACTCAGGAAACACTCAGCAGAGGTGGCAATGCACCTGCCAGCCCAGAGGAGCGTGGGACACAGACTGCTGGTGAGAGAGAGAGAGAGCGAGAGAGTTCGAGAGAGAGAGACAGAGAGAGGAGCTGCCAAGACGTCATCGCTGGTGTTGATCACGGAATCTTCCAGACTTGGGACTTGAAGCCACGGCGTCCCAGTGGTCCCGGAAGCTCCAGGGGAACAGCTCCGGGGGAACTGACAGGTGGCACCTACCTCACCCCTGTGGATGCGACCCTTGGGCTACCCCCCAACTGTCATCCGGGGGAGGCCACAGCTCAGACCACAACACGAGGGCGTCGCCCACACCACAAACAGCAGCCCCCACAAAGGGATGAAGAATGGATTAAACACAGTGAATCCTGGAAATGAAGTCAGAGAGGTGTGTGCTTAGATCCACGGGGCTGGCGCTGTGGTGCAGCCGGTAAAGCTGCTGCCTGCAGTGCCAGCATCCCATATGGGCGCGGTTTTAGTTCCGGCTGCTCCTCTTCTGATCCAGCTCCCTGCTATGGCCTGGGAAAGCAGTGGAAGATGGCCCAAGTTCTTTGGCCCCTGTACCCATGTGGGAGACCAGGAAGAAGCTCCTGGCTCCTGGCTTTGGTCTGGCCTAGCCCCGGGGAGTGAACCAGTGGATGGAAAGTCTCGTTCTCTCTCTCTCTCTCTCTCTCTCTCTCTCTCTCTCTCTGTGTGTGTGTGTGTGTGTGTGTGTGTCCTCCTCTGTCTCTGTCTTTCTCTGTGGCTCTTTCAAACAAATAAGTCTTTTTAAAAAAGATATAGAAAAAAAAAGTGTCATTGGAAAAAAACCAGAAGAACAAGTTAGGATTAAAAACACCAGAGATACTTAGATAAAGAAAGGAAATCCTTAGACAGGATTCCCAGGGTCAGTAAGCTTTTAAAGACGGTGTGAAGTGTCAGGCCCGGTGCAGGGGAGGAGGGGCTATTACAGGAGCCCCCGGGAGAGCGTCGTGGAGGGCGTGGAGGGGAGGTGAGTGGCAAAGGTGGGACCGGCAACAGCGTCCAGTTCTGACCCCGCGGTACGGAGAGAGTGGACGGCAGGAGCTGCGGTTTGCTAAGCCCGAACAGGCACCGGCTGGGGGAGCCGCTTCAGTAACTCCTCTCTGAGTTAAAGCCACGCGGGACGGTAAGACAGGGAAACTGACACCGCATTTGCTGACGGAGTTACTGGAACCAAGTGGATCACTGAACGCCCAGGTAACCACAGCAAGAAATTTCAGAGCCGGCCATGTGCAGCCAACTAAAACAACATCGAGCATAACACACTTCAACAATGTATGACAGACAAAATTTTTTTTAGATTTTATTTATTTATTTGAGAGGCAGAGTTACAGAGAGAGAGAGAGAGAGAGAGAGAGAGGTCTTCCATCCACTGGTTCCCTCCCCAAGTGGCCACAACGGCTGGAGCTGGGCTGATCTGAAGCCAGGAGCCAGGAGCTTCTTCCTGGTCTCCCACAGGGGTGCAGGAGCCCAAGGACTTGGGCCATCTTCTACGGCTTTCCCAGGCCACAGCAGAGAGCTGGATCAGAAGAGGAGCAGCCGGGACTCGAATCGGCGCCCATATGGGATGCCGGCACTGCAGATGGCGGCTTTACCACAGCGCCATCCCCAAACGTGCTGATGTAGCGGAAAGAGTTGGGACAAATAAGAAAAATAAATGCAGCCGATGATCACAGTGAATGCAAATGGATTAAAGTCACCAGTTCACGAGAGAGAGGGGGACCTGCGCCCGGAGTGTGCAGAGAGGGGGACCTGCGCCCGGAGTGTGCGGAGAGGGGGACCTGCGCCCAGAGTGTGCGGAGAGGGGGACCTGTGCCCAGAGTGTGCAGTGGGTGTTGGCGAGGGGGCATTTGCAAACACAGGCACGTACGGGCAGCAGATGAAACGCAGGCTGACGACGGAGGGAAGCTGCCGTCACAGAGACAGATTTTTTTTTCCTAATGGCTGGGCCTTGGCAAAACCTCCAACTTATTTCCAGAGATTCGAAGCGTCACCCACACCGGTGACAAGTTACATTCCGAGCACCTGAACCACACATTTCAAAATGACCGTGTCCTGGCCTGGCCGAAGAATCAAGATGGAACTTGGAAGATGCTTGGGTGGTTAAGGTACAGAAAGTCGGCCAGCGCCGTGGCTCACTTGGTTAATCCTCTGCCTGCAGCGCCGGGTTCTAGTCTGGCTGCTCCTCTTCCAGGCCAGCTCTCTGCTGTGGCCCGGGAGTGCAGTGGAGGATGGCCCAAGTGCTTGGGCCCTGCACCCCATGGGAGACCAGGAGGAAGCACCTGGCTCCAGGCTTCGGATTGGTGCAACGCCGTCCGTGGAGGCCATTTGGGGAGTGAACCAATGGAAGGAAGACCTTTCTCTCTGTCTCTCTCTCTCTCTCTCTCTCTCTCTCACTGTCTATAACTCTACCTGTCAAATAAAAAATAAATAAATAAAAGATACAGAAAGCCAGCCTGGTGGGGCGGAGCCAACCGCTCAGAGGAGAACTTCGGCCTTGAACACACGTTCCGGGAAAGGAGACACAGACAGGGAAGGGAGTCCGGTGGGAATTCGGCAGAGGAACATTTCTAAAACAGCCCTTGACCTTTAACCTTCCACCTGTCCACACAAGTGAGTCACTTCCCCAGAACACACAGCTCATCCTGCAGATTCAAAAGAACACTAGAAACTCACTATGCCACGGCCACAAGGGGAGTTAACCCGCAGGCAAAACTCGAGCAGGTTGGTTCCTGGACCGTGAGAGCGCCGAGCCCCAGGACAATGCCAGGAGCCCTGGGCTCCCCCACGCAAGATGGAGAACAGGGCCCGAAATCCTGGCCGAGAGGAGTCCAGAGAGGGCTGAACCCCTCGGTGACCCGTGGAAGGACAGAGCCTAGCCGGGGTCCCATACACTGTGAGTCTTCAAGAAGATGCGGAACTGGTAGCTCAGTGGGCAGGCGACATCGGGCATGTCTGGGAGAGCCCCCACCCCAGGGGAGTCACCTCCAGCAGAGGAGGCATCCCATATGGGCCCTGGTTCTAGTCCCAGCTGCTCCACTTCCGATCCAGCTCTCTGCTGTGGCCTGGGAAAGCAGCGGAAGATGGCCCAAGTGCTTGGATCCCTGCACCCGTGGGAGACCTGGAAGACGCTCCTGGCTTCTGGCTTCAGATTGGCATAGCTCCGGCTGTTGCGGCCATTTGGGGAGTGAACCAGCGGATGGAAGACTCTCTCTCTCTCTCTCTCTCTCTCTCTCTCTCTTTCTCTCTCCTTCTTTCTATGCCTCTCTGCCTTTCAAATAAATAATCTTTAAAAAATGTAAAGAATGCCAGAAAGCACTAAACACAGGCAAATTCAAAGACTGCAGGCTTCATTCCCTTGCTTTAAATATTTAAGGCAACTGTGCGAAGCTAAAATGATAAGAAACACATATGGTGGAACTGAGTCAAACCAAAAATATGTGCAAACAAACACAGCGATGGGGCGGGGACAAACGGAACCACACAGTGGGCGCGTCTCCCTTCCTGGCACTGTCAGAGTAACTCCAGGTCTGCCCGGGAAGTTGGGGATCTCTGCTGTGGTCCCACGAAGACCCGCGGCTGGGAAGACGTGGGCTGCCGTGAGCGACACGCCACGGAGCCGCGGAGCAGCGAGAAGCCACAGGACGTCCGGGCAGGGAGAAAACTCCCCAGTGTGTTTTCACACACGGAAGATGGGAGCAAGCCCGGGGCAGGCCGGCTACACAGGCAGCGAAGCCACTTAGGAGCGCATTCAGCACACGGAGGGCATGGGTTTATGGGAAAATGCGTGAATGCTGATTGAGGACGCCAACAAAGGAGTGATGTGCGTGGGTGCTTGTAGTCAGTCCCGCGTGTGACAATGCCCCTTTCCCCATGAAACTAACGGCCGTGCAATCAGAACACGCCAAACTTCTTCCTAGAACATGCTGGAACACTGACCAAGCGTGCGCGGAGCGGCAGGGGTCCGCACCCCTGTGTACAGGTGCCGTGGGCGGGACCAGGTGGCTGCACAGAGGAAGCCGTGGCCGGGCCTGCAGCCTGCACAGGGGTAGGGGCGGAGCTTCGGATGTGGAGGGAAGTGCAGGCTCCGCCCACATTCTCAGGTGAGGCAGACCCTGCACACGTGACGAAGAATGGGCACAGAGTTGGTGATCGGAGAAATCTCCACTTTGTTTTTTTTTTTAAGACTTTTTTAAAGATTTATTTATTTATTTGAAAGGCAGAGCTACAGAGAGGCAGAGAGAGAGAGAGGGAGAGGTCTTCCATCCTTTGGTTCACTCGCCAGATGGCCACAATGGCCAGAGCTGGGCTGATCTGAAGCCAGGAGCCAGGAGCCTCCTCCGGGTCTCCCACATGGGTGCAGAGGCCCAAGCACTTGGGCCATCCTCCACTGCCCTCCAGGGCCACAGCAGAGAGCTGGATCAGAGAGGAGCAGCCTAGACTCGAACCAGTGCCTACATGGAATGCCGGCACTGCAGGCATTTACCCGCTTTACCCGCTACGCCACAGCGCCGGCCCCTCCACCTTCACTTTGGAAAAGAGAGCTTCAGCCAAGCGCACGCAGGCCTGTGCTGGAGGGAGGTCCTTGCGGGTCGAGTCTGATGAAGGATTCGGATCAACGAGGAAAAAGCCCGAGGACAGGAAGAAGCGGTGCAGGGAGGAACTCGGATTCTGGGTGGACGCACGGGGGCCACCCCAGCTCCCTGGAGGGCACAGGCCGCACGCTCAGGGCCGGGCCACCTCGCAGTAATGGGGACACGCCGGTGTCTTTCGAGCATACATTGGCACAATCACTTTGGAGCCAAGCTGTCCGGTATGTGGCAAATGTGGGCTGTGTAAGTCCGCAACCCAGGAATCGCACTCCGAATGATGTGCTCAACCTTTAGACAAGGGTAAGAAATCCAGACAGCGCCGGCCAGCGCGGTTCACGTCAGCTGAGACAGGAACACATCCGAAGCGGCAGAGAGCCATCAAGAGGGAAGTGGCTAAATAAATTGCAGTGTATCGGCGCCGCAGAGTGCCGCGGGAGGACCAACGAGCGAGGGTTCCGTACAGCGGCGTGTGCAGTTCTCCGGCGCATGGCCCTGGGAAAGCAAGCAGGTTGCAGGAAGAATCACGCATTTTAATTTCATGTAGACAGCTTTATAAATAGATAAAATACCACACACAGGGATGCGTCCAGACGGGACGGAGGCATGGTAAGCGTGTGGGGCCCCGGCCAGCATGTCCAGGGTCTGGCGGCTGGCAAGGCGGCGGCAGGGGGACGGGGAGAGGGGCCCGGTCCCCACGTCTGGACACTCTCAGTTCTGTGTCCTCACTCCGTGCTCACAAGACCGCCTAAGGCCCTCACCCGGCCTGGGTGTGGCAGCTCCAACGCCCTTCTCCCATGCCCGCTGCTGGCCTCAGCCCAGCTGCACCTGCCACGCCCTGTCAGGGCCCATGTGTGTGCACACCTGTGTGTATGTCCACGTAAGGGCCATGAGTGGGGGAGGGCCAGGGGAGCCAGTCCCCAGACACGCCCACTGTTAACGTGAGGCCCCTGGGAAGGCTGGGGGACCCGCGGTGGCGCTGAGGCCCCCCGATGCAGTGCGTGGAGCCGTGGCCCCTGTGCTGCGTGGCCTGACCCACTGGAGATTTGCCGCCAGAACCCTCTGATGCGGGGGAGTGAGTGAAACTCAGAAGCCCACCCCTTCCCAACTCCTCAGCACACCGCGTGCCACCCAGGCCCAGCACCAGGGCAGGCCGGGGACAGGCGCGTCCTCTGCCCTGCAGGGTTATAGCGGAGTTTAGGGGACTGCTCTGGCTGCCGCGGGGGAGCCAAGGCCAAGGCTGCTTCCAGAATGTGGTTTTTTATAGGATCTACAGGTCATTAACTATTCATGTGCGAAACATGTTTAGTGGCCGGAGCCGTGGCATAGCCTGTTGAGCTACCACCTGAGTGCCAGCATCCAGTATGCACGCTGGTTCAAGCCCCACCTGCTCCTCTTACTATGGCCTGGGAAAGCAGTAGATGATGGCCCAAGTCAGTCCTTGGGCCCCTGCACCCATGTGGGAGACCCGGAAGAAGCTCCTGGCTCCTGGCTTCGGATCGGCACAGCTCTGACAACTGTGGCCATCTGGGGAGTGAAGCAGCAGATAGAAGACCTCTCTCTCCTCTCTCTCTTCTCTCTCTCTCTCTTTGCCTTTCCTTCTCTCTTTCCATAATTCTGTATTTCAAATAAATAAGTAAATCTTTTTTTCTTAAAAAGAAACATTTTTTAAAATTTATTTGAGGAGGCGTGAGACAGACAAGCAAGCAGGGAGATAGAGACTTGGTTCCTGGCTCACTACCCGGCCTACAAGAGCCGGGGCGGGGCCTGGCACTTAATCTGGAGCTCCGGGTGGGCAGCAGGGCTCAGAGTGTTGAGCCCCCACTGCTGCCTTCCGGGGTCTCCATCAGCAGGGAACTGGAATCAGGAGCCAGAAGCAGGACTTGAACCCAGGCCTGCTGGAACGCGGTGTGGACGTCCCAGGCAGCGTCTGAGCCGCGGGGCCACTGGGTTGATCAGAGAAGCCCGGCTGATTCTGTCTCGGTGGCTCTGCGCAGGTCACGGGCTGTGGGTACGGCACCCGCTGCTGTCACGGCGCCAGGTGCCCAGCCCTATCTTGCCAAGATGGGTTTTGGTGCCAGCCGTGACCTCCCCTAGCAGAACCGAACCACACGGCCCTTGCTCTGGGCCCGGGCAGTGGCAGAAGGCAGCACAGCCCAGAGAGGTCCAGGGAGGCTGGCCAGCGGGGGCGCAGCCTCCCCAGCCAGCGGCGGTGACATCAGTCATGTGGTGATGGAGCTTTCGTGGCTGCCCGGGAGAGGGAGCAGCAGACAGTGGGCCAGCTCCCGGGGTGAGCCCCGGAGACGCCTGGTCCCACGTGAGACCTCACAAGGCACCTGCAGAACCACGGGCAGAGCAGCAGGTGGTGGAAGCCGCTTCAGCTCCCGCTCAGGCCTCTGGCTCTGGGGAAGTCAGCCGTGTGGGCTCTGGGGAAGTCAGCCGTGTGGACCACAGGGCCCTCAGGCCACACCAAGCGCTGCCCACTGGGAGGAGCCCTGGGATGTGGACCCCCTGGTCCCACCCAAACATTCAGGTGACGGCAAACCCACAAAGGACACGGGGCGGGCAGCGCCCACCACGCCTTCGGGGACCTCTGCCTCCCTGCACCCGTGCGTCCTGCCAGCACAGCCTGGGTCCTTTGGTGGTGACCAGGGATGCTCGGCAGAGTGGCTTAGCCATGGCCGCTGCCTGCGTCACACAGCGCAGCTCTGCTTGGTGACATTGTCCTAGATGACCCGAGGGAGCCGGCTCAGTCCACAGCCACGCCGCCCCCCAGGAGTCTCTGCCGGACAGATGGTGGCAGGCGGCTGCCCTCAGACCCTCTCTCCCGGGACACAGAGGCAGCCACGCGGGAGGCACCACTGCGGGACACGTGGCTGGGGCGACCTTGCAAGCCCTTCACGGCCCCTGCCCGGTGATAAAAGGCGTGTGGCTGCCTTTGTGCTGGGAGCAGGCCGCCTCCCACAGCAGGGGCCGGGCCGACGAAGGGTTAAGGGCGTCTTATCCAGGCTCAGCACAGCGGCGCTTGTGCCTGAATGGAATGATTTGTGCGCAGTTTCTCAGCGGTACCCGGAGCCGTGTGTCTGCTCGGCCTGGATTTCCATCCTTAAGTAGATAAACCAATGTGTGCAGGCGGACGAGGGAGCCATTCACTCGCTCCCGCGCCCCCTAATAGGATCACCAAGGGCTGAACAGCCTTTCTGCTCCAACTCCCCGGCACAAAGTCCCTTCTGGGCCCCAGCCACCTGGCAACGCTCGATTAGGCTCCGCGGCGCGCCGGCCTGGCCCTGGGTTCCCGCAGGTGAAACTCGCACGGCGGGGGCCCCGCTGCACCTGGGAGATCCGGGCTCCTGGCTGACGTGGGGGATGGGCAGCTCTGTGCACCTGACCCTCTCTCTCCCACAGGGTCTGCCTGGCTGACCCAAGCCTTCCCGGCACGGCAGAGAGCCGGCGTTTTATAGCCCGCGGAAGGAGGGAGCGGCACAGAACGGGATCAATAGACACTGCTTTGAAGAGAGGGCTGGGTGGGCACGGGTCGGGGCTGGCTGGCCGGCCAGGGTTTCCCGGATGAAGGCAGCGCCCTGGAGCCCTGCTCTCGGCCCAGCCCTTGTGGAGTCTCACCTTGCACTTGGCAGAAATCTTTGGAAATCCGTAGCAGCCCACCGTGCACCAGCTGCTGGCGCTGGGCAGTGTGCAGACCCCACCCCACCAGGCTCCAACCCACCTGTAGTCACCCTGCAAGACCAGGTCTTGTTCGCTTGGCTAAGAATCCCTCACTGGCTCCCCTCGTGGCTGGGAAGAAATCCAGAATCCTCTGCCCACCCCCCCCCCCCACTGAACTGACCCTGCTGTGTGCACCTGCTGTGTGCCCCACACCTGGCTGCGTGGGACCCCCACTCAGACTCCCCTCCCACCTTGCGGCAGGAGAGCGTGTGGCAAGGGCGTGGGCTTGGGCTCGGCCTGGCTGGGTCGTCCGTGGGAGCGTCCGTTTCCTCCTGCATATGCCAGGGCCAGTGACGGCGGTGTCTACTCTGGGGAGTGGGCAAGGGGTCGGGGGTCGGCCCTGGGGAGTGGGACCCAGTGCCCCGCATGGAGAGGGGCACACAAACACGTTGCCAGTCATTCCAGGGCTCCCACAGTGGGCAACGTGCCCATCCCTGGGGCCGCCACTCCTGTCGGCGTCCATGCTGCCATCACCTCCGTGGTCTTTGCCCCTCTCGTGGGGGCCTGGACTCCATCTCTTTCCTTCCTGCAGTGCCCCCTCCCACCTCTCCCTTCCAGGCTCTGCGGGGTTCTGCTGGCTCAGGGCCCCGAAGGCATAGGGCAGTGCCCAGATCACAGGTCTCCCCAGGCCGGGGAGTCAGCACCTTCCCGGACGGACCGCGTGGTTCTACAAGCATCCTCCAGAGCTTCCATCCTCACACGATGCCCAACGCACCTCTGTCCAGGGAAGACGGTCCCTGTGGGCAGCACAGCCGCAGGCCTGTTGTTGGTCAGCCCAGGCGGGAGACTGTGAGGGGCAGGACAAGGCGCACTCCCCTTCCAGGCACCCTGAGGCTCCCCACTGTGACCGAGCGGCTCCAGGAGCAAGTGCTGATGTGGCTGCACTGCACGGAAGGGTGCTGAGCGGGGGTGGGGGAAAGGCTGCCCAGCAGGGGGCCCAGAGCTGCACCGGAGCCTCCGCCTTCTGATCCAGGGCGGCACGAGGAGCCCCAAGCTGCAGTTCTCATGGAGGGCGGTGTCGGAGGTCATGGCTCCTGGGGGACACAGGCTCCCGCAGGACATAGCGTGCTGGGCTGTCAGCCTGGGCACTGTGGCTCAGACAAGCCCACGAGGGGCTCAGCCATGGCCCTGCGTGGGCACGGAATGCCTGCTGGGCAGCGTCGGGAACCCAGGGTGGCCAGGCCCCCTTCGCCCCCATAGGCAGAGGCACCCTGCAAAGCCAGCCCCTGGCTCGGGAATGTGTGCATTTCAAGGAACACACAGACCCGCACAGGCACACATGCACACATACATAAACACACCCACAATACCCAGGGTACACACACACATACACACACATACATACACACACATACATACACACACATACATACCCACAGACAATGCATAAACACACAAAGGCACACGTGCATAAACACACCCACAATACCTAGGGTACATACACACACACACACATACCCACAGACACACAATACACAAACACACCCACAATCACCCAGGGTACACACACACACACATACACATACATACACACAGACACACAATACACAAACACACCCACAATACCCAGGGTACACACACACACACACATACCCACAGACACACAATACACAAACACACAAAGGCACACGTGCATAAACACACCCACAATCACACAGGGTACACACACACATACACACACAGACACACACAATAATAAACACACGCACACAGATACATATATAAACACCCACAGACACACACAATACAACCATTACATAATCACGCACATAAACACACCCATAGCCATATACAATCCATACACACATATACACACACAATACATACACAGGCACACATAACACACAAGCACACACAATACACACACACATAAACACA
>NW_026909555.1:0-28875 GCF_033115175.1 Lepus europaeus | reverse complement strand
GGGTCGGGCGCGCCCGCGGGCCTGGGGGGCTTCTTGCCTGTGTGCAGGGCTTCTACGCACAAGGTGGCACTTCATCCCGGCCCAAGGGTGGTGGTAGGAACCCAGGAGGCGCTCGGGGACTCAGCAGGGCCCGCCCATGGGGCCAGGGGTCTGGCAGGCTCCGGGGGCAAATGGACTACGGAAACCGAGAGCGGCCCGTCCGCGCCAAAACCCAAAACGCGCTGCGGCCTCCAGGGACACAGGGGACACAAGTGGCTGTGTGGCTTGCAGTGCCCGACCAGAGGGAGGGAGGTTGTCCGGCTGCTGAGGCGCAGCCGGTGTCAGCCCTTCGGGGAACTGCCCGTGGATGCTTCGGGAATGGGGGCTGCCAACTCAGAACCCCCGTTCCCTGTGGCTGCAGCCAGCCAGGGGGCTCCAGGGTCGGGCGCGCCCGCGGGCCTAGGGGCTTCTTGCCTGTGTGCAGGGCTTCTACGCACAAGGTGGCACCACATCCCGGCCCAAGGGTGGTGGCAGGAACTCAGGAGGCACTCGGGGACTCAGCAGGGCCCGCCCCTGGGGCCAGGGGTCTGGCAGGCTCCGGGGCAAATGGACTACGGAAGCCGAGAGGGGCCCGTCCGCGCCAAAACCCAAAACGCGCTGCGGCCTCCAGGGACACAGGGGACACAAGTGGCTGTGTGGCTTGCAGTGCCCGACCAGAGGGAGGGAGGTTGTCTGGCTGCTGAGGCGCAGCCGGTGTCAGCCCTTCGGGGAACTGCCCGTGGATGCTTCGGGAATGGGGGCTGCCAACTCAGAACCCCCGTTCCCTGTGGCTGCAGCCAGCCAGGGGGCTCCAGGGTCGGGCGCGCCCGCGGGCCTGGGGGGCTTCTTGCCTGTGTGCAGGGCTTCTACGCACAAGGTGGCACCTCATCCCGGCCCAAGGGTGGTGGCAGGAACCCAGGAGGCGCTCGGGGACTCAGCAGGGCCCGCCCCTGGGGCCAGGGGTCTGGAAGGCTCCGGGGGCAAATGGACTACGGAAGCCGAGAGGGGCCCGTCCGCGCCAAAACCCAAAACACGCTGCGGCCTCCAGGGACACAGGGGACACAAGTGGCTGTGTGGCTTGCAGTGCCCGACCAGAGGGAGGGAGGTTGTCTGGCTGCTGAGGCGCAGCCGGTGTCAGCCCTTCGGGGAACTGCCCGTGGATGCTTCGGGAATGGGGGCTGCCAACTCAGAACCCCCGTTCCCTGTGGCTGCAGCCAGCCAGGGGGCTCCAGGGTCGGGCGCGCCCGCGGGCCTAGGGGCTTCTTGCCTGTGTGCAGGGCTTCTACGCACAAGGTGGCACCACATCCCGGCCCAAGGGTGGTGGCAGGAACTCAGGAGGCACTCGGGGACTCAGCAGGGCCCGCCCCTGGGGCCAGGGGTCTGGCAGGCTCCGGGGCAAATGGACTACGGAAGCCGAGAGGGGCCCGTCCGCGCCAAAACCCAAAACGCGCTGCGGCCTCCAGGGACACAGGGGACACAAGTGGCTGTGTGGCTTGCAGTGCCCGACCAGAGGGAGGGAGGTTGTCTGGCTGCTGAGGCGCAGCCGGTGTCAGCCCTTCGGGGAACTGCCCGTGGATGCTTCGGGAATGGGGGCTGCCAACTCAGAACCCCCGTTCCCTGTGGCTGCAGCCAGCCAGGGGGCTCCAGGGTCGGGCGCGCCCGCGGGCCTGGGGGGCTTCTTGCCTGTGTGCAGGGCTTCTACGCACAAGGTGGCACCTCATCCCGGCCCAAGGGTGGTGGCAGGAACCCAGGAGGCGCTCGGGGACTCAGCAGGGCCCGCCCCTGGGGCCAGGGGTCTGGAAGGCTCCGGGGGCAAATGGACTACGGAAGCCGAGAGGGGCCCGTCCGCGCCAAAACCCAAAACACGCTGCGGCCTCCAGGGACACAGGGGACACAAGTGGCTGTGTGGCTTGCAGTGCCCGACCAGAGGGAGGGAGGTTGTCTGGCTGCTGAGGCGCAGCCGGTGTCAGCCCTTCGGGGAACTGCCCGTGGATGCTTCGGGAATGGGGGCTGCCAACTCAGAACCCCCGTTCCCTGTGGCTGCAGCCAGCCAGGGGGCTCCAGGGTCGGGCGCGCCCGCGGGCCTGGGGGGCTTCTTGCCTGTGTGCAGGGCTTCTACGCACAAGGTGGCACCTCATCCCGGCCCAAGGGTGGTGGCAGGAACTCAGGAGGCGCTCGGGGACTCAGCAGGGCCCGCCTCAGGGGCCAGGGGTCTGGCAGGCTCCGGGGCAAATGGACTACGGAAGCCGAGAGGGGCCCGTCCGCGCCAAAACCCAAAACACGCTGCGGCCTCCATGGACAAAGGGGACACAAGTGGCTGTGTGGCTTGCAGTGCCCGACCAGAGGGAGGGAGGTTGTCTGGCTGCTGAGGCGCAGCCGGTGTCAGCCCTTCGGGGAACTGCCCGTGGATGCTTCGGGAATGGGGGCTGCCAACTCAGAACCCCCGTTCCCTGTGGCTGCAGCCAGCCAGGGGGCTCCAGGGTCGGGCGCGCCCGCGGGCCTAGGGGCTTCTTGCCTGTGTGCAGGGCTTCTACGCACAAGGTGGCACCACATCCCGGCCCAAGGGTGGTGGCAGGAACTCAGGAGGCACTCGGGGACTCAGCAGGGCCCGCCCCTGGGGCCAGGGGTCTGGCAGGCTCCGGGGCAAATGGACTACGGAAGCCGAGAGGGGCCCGTCCGCGCCAAAACCCAAAACGCGCTGCGGCCTCCAGGGACACAGGGGACACAAGTGGCTGTGTGGCTTGCAGTGCCCGACCAGAGGGAGGGAGGTTGTCTGGCTGCTGAGGCGCAGCCGGTGTCAGCCCTTCGGGGAACTGCCCGTGGATGCTTCGGGAATGGGGGCTGCCAACTCAGAACCCCCGTTCCCTGTGGCTGCAGCCAGCCAGGGGGCTCCAGGGCCGGGCGCGCCCGCGGGCCTGGGGGGCTTCTTGCCTGTGTGCAGGGCTTCTACACACAAGGTGGCACCTCATCCCGGCCCAAGGGTGGTGGCAGGAACCCAGGAGGCGCTCGGAGACTCAGCAGGGCCCGCCCCTGGGGCCAGGGGTCTGGCAGGCTCCGGGGGCAAATAGACTACGGAAGCCGAGAGGGGCCCGTCCGCGCCAAAACCCAAAACGCGCTGCGGCCTCCAGGGACACAGGGGACACAAGTGGCTGTGTGGCTTGCAGTGCCCGACCAGAGGGAGGGAGGTTGTCTGGCTGCAGAGGCACAGCCGGTGTCAGCCCTTCAGGGAACTGCCCGTGGATGCTTCGGGAATGGGGGCTGCCAACTAGAACCCCCGTTCCCTGTGGCTGCAGCCAGCCAGGGGGCTCCAGGGTCGGGCGCGCCCGCGGGCCTGGGGGGCTTCTTGCCTGTGTGCAGGGCTTCTACGCACAAGGTGGCACCTCATCCCGGCCCAAGGGTGGTGGCAGGAACCCAGGAGGCGCTCGGGGACTCAGCAGGGCCCGCCCCTGGGGCCAGGGGTCTGGAAGGCTCCGGGAGCAAATGGACTACGGAAGCCGAGAGGGGCCCGTCCGCGCCAAAACCCAAAACACGCTGCGGCCTCCAGGGACACAGGGGACACAAGTGGCTGTGTGGCTTGCAGTGCCCGACCAGAGGGAGGGAGGTTGTCTGGCTGCTGAGGCGCAGCCGGTGTCAGCCCTTCGGGGAACTGCCCGTGGATGCTTCGGGAATGGGGGCTGCCAACTCAGAACCCCCGTTCCCTGTGGCTGCAGCCAGCCAGGGGGCTCCAGGTTCGGGCGCGCCCGCGGGCCTGGGGGGCTTCTTGCCTGTGTGCAGGGCTTCTACGCACAAGGTGGCACCACATCCCGGCCCAAGGGTGGTGGCAGGAACTCAGGAGGCACTGAGGGACTCAGCAGGGCCCGCCCCTGGGGCAAGGGGTCTGGCAGGCTCCGGGGCAAATGGACTACGGAAGCCGAGAGGGGCCCGTCCGCGCCAAAACCCAAAACGCGCTGCGGCCTCCAGGGACACAGGGGACACAAGTGGCTGTGTGGCTTGCAGTGCCCGACCAGAGGGAGGGAGGTTGTCTGGCTGCTGAGGCGCAGCCGGTGTCAGCCCTTCGGGGAACTGCCCGTGGATGCTTCGGGAATGGGGGCTGCCAACTCAGAACCCCCGTTCCCTGTGGCTGCAGCCAGCCAGGGGGCTCCAGGGTCGGGCGCGCCCGCGGGCCTGGGGGGCTTCTTGCCTGTGTGCAGGGCTTCTACGCACAAGGTGGCACCTCATCCCGGCCCAAGGGTGGTGGCAGGAACTCAGGAGGCGCTCGGGGACTCAGCAGGGCCCACCTCTGGGGCCAGGGGTCTGGCAGGCTCCGGGGCAAATGGACTACGGAAGCCGAGAGGGGCCCGTCCGCGCCAAAACCCAAAACACGCTGCGGCCTCCATGGACAAAGGGGACACAAGTGGCTGTGTGGCTTGCAGTGCCCGACCAGAGGGAGGGAGGTTGTCTGGCTGCTGAGGCGCAGCCGGTGTCAGCCCTTCGGGGAACTGCCCGTGGATGCTTCGGGAATGGGGGCTGCCAACTCAGAACCCCCGTTCCCTGTGGCTGCAGCCAGCCAGGGGGCTCCAGGGTCGGGCGCGCCCGCGGGCCTAGGGGCTTCTTGCCTGTGTGCAGGGCTTCTACGCACAAGGTGGCACCTCATCCCGGCCCAAGGGTGGTGGCAGGAACCCAGGAGGCGCTCGGGGACTCAGCAGGGCCCGCCCCTGGGGCCAGGGGTCTGGAAGGCTCCGGGGGCAAATGGACTACGGAAGCCGAGAGGGGCCCGTCCGCGCCAAAACCCAAAACACGCTGCGGCCTCCAGGGACACAGGGGACACAAGTGGCTGTGTGGCTTGCAGTGCCCGACCAGAGGGAGGGAGGTTGTCTGGCTGCTGAGGCGCAGCCGGTGTCAGCCCTTCGGGGAACTGCCCGTGGATGCTTCGGGAATGGGGGCTGCCAACTCAGAACCCCCGTTCCCTGTGGCTGCAGCCAGCCAGGGGGCTCCAGGGTCGGGCGCGCCCGCGGGCCTGGGGGGCTTCTTGCCTGTGTGCAGGGCTTCTACGCACAAGGTGGCACTTCATCCCGGCCCAAGGGTGGTGGTAGGAACCCAGGAGGCGCTCGGGGACTCAGCAGGGCCCGCCCATGGGGCCAGGGGTCTGGCAGGCTCCGGGGGCAAATGGACTACGGAAACCGAGAGCGGCCCGTCCGCGCCAAAACCCAAAACGCGCTGCGGCCTCCAGGGACACAGGGGACACAAGTGGCTGTGTGGCTTGCAGTGCCCGACCAGAGGGAGGGAGGTTGTCCGGCTGCTGAGGCGCAGCCGGTGTCAGCCCTTCGGGGAACTGCCCGTGGATGCTTCGGGAATGGGGGCTGCCAACTCAGAACCCCCGTTCCCTGTGGCTGCAGCCAGCCAGGGGGCTCCAGGGTCGGGCGCGCCCGATGGCCTGAGGGGCTTCTTGCCTGTGTGCAGGGCTTCTACGCACAAGGTGGCACCTCATCCCGGCCCAAGGGTGGTGGCAGGAACTCAGGAGGCGCTCGTGGACTCAGCAGGGCCCACCTCTGGGGCCAGGGGTCTGGCAGGCTCCGGGGCAAATGGACTACGGAAGCCGAGAGGGGCCCGTCCGCGCCAAAACCCAAAACGCGCTGCGGCCTCCAGGGACACAGGGGACACAAGTGGCTGTGTGGCTTGCAGTGCCCGACCAGAGGGAGGGAGGTTGTCTGGCTGCTGAGGCGCAGCCGGTGTCAGCCCTTCGGGGAACTGCCCGTGGATGCTTCGGGAATGGGGGCTGCCAACTCAGAACCCCCGTTCCCTGTGGCTGCAGCCAGCCAGGGGGCTCCAGGGTCGGGCGCGCCCGTGGGCCTGGGGGGCTTCTTGCCTGTGTGCAGGGCTTCTACGCACAAGGTGGCACTTCATCCCGGCCCAAGGGTGGTGGCAGGAACTCAGGAGGCGCTCGGGGACTCAGCAGGGCCCACCTCTGGGGCCAGGGGTCTTGCAGGCTCCGGGGCAAATGGACTACGGAAGCCGAGAGGGGCCCGTCCGCGCCAAAACCCAAAACGCGCTGCGGCCTCCAGGGACACAGGGGACACAAGTGGCTGTGTGGCTTGCAGTGCCCGACCAGAGGGAGGGAGGTTGTCTGGCTGCTGAGGCGCAGCCGGTGTCAGCCCTTCGGGGAACTGCCCGTGGATGCTTCGGGAATGGGGGCTGCCAACTCAGAACCCCCGTTCCCTGTGGCTGCAGCCAGCCAGGGGGCTCCAGGGTCGGGCGCGCCCGCGGGCCTAGGGGCTTCTTGCCTGTGTGCAGGGCTTCTACGCACAAGGTGGCACCACATCCCGGCCCAAGGGTGGTGGCAGGAACTCAGGAGGCACTCGGGGACTCAGCAGGGCCCGCCCCTGGGGCCAGGGGTCTGGCAGGCTCCGGGGCAAATGGACTACGGAAGCCGAGAGGGGCCCATCCGCGCCAAAACCCAAAACGCGCTGCGGCCTCCAGGGACACAGGGGACACAAGTGGCTGTGTGGCTTGCAGTGCCCGACCAGAGGGAGGGAGGTTGTCTGGCTGCTGAGGCGCAGCCGGTGTCAGCCCTTCGGGGAACTGCCCGTGGATGCTTCGGGAATGGGGGCTGCCAACTCAGAACCCCCGTTCCCTGTGGCTGCAGCCAGCCAGGGGGCTCCAGGGTCGGGCGCGCCCGCGGGCCTGGGGGGCTTCTTGCCTGTGTGCAGGGCTTCTACGCACAAGGTGGCACTTCATCCCGGCCCAAGGGTGGTGGCAGGAACTCAGGAGGCGCTCGGGGACTCAGCAGGGCCCACCTCTGGGGCCAGGGGTCTTGCAGGCTCCGGGGCAAATGGACTACGGAAGCCGAGAGGGGCCCGTCCGCGCCAAAACCCAAAACGCGCTGCGGCCTCCAGGGACAAAGGGGACACAAGTGGCTGTGTGGCTTGCAGTGCCCGACCAGAGGGAGGGAGGTTGTCTGGCTGCTGAGGCGCAGCCGGTGTCAGCCCTTCGGGGAACTGCCCGTGGATGCTTCGGGAATGGGGGCTGCCAACTCAGAACCCCCGTTCCCTGTGGCTGCAGCCAGCCAGGGGGCTCCAGGGTCGGGCGCGCCCGCGGGCCTAGGGGCTTCTTGCCTGTGTGCAGGGCTTCTACGCACAAGGTGGCACCACATCCCGGCCCAAGGGTGGTGGCAGGAACTCAGGAGGCACTCGGGGACTCAGCAGGGCCCGCCCCTGGGGCCAGGGGTCTGGCAGGCTCCGGGGCAAATGGACTACGGAAGCCGAGAGGGGCCCGTCCGCGCCAAAACCCAAAACGCGCTGCGGCCTCCAGGGACACAGGGGACACAAGTGGCTGTGTGGCTTGCAGTGCCCGACCAGAGGGAGGGAGGTTGTCTGGCTGCTGAGGCGCAGCCGGTGTCAGCCCTTCGGGGAACTGCCCGTGGATGCTTCGGGAATGGGGGCTGCCAACTCAGAACCCCCGTTCCCTGTGGCTGCAGCCAGCCAGGGGGCTCCAGGGTCGGGCGCGCCCGCGGGCCTGGGGGGCTTCTTGCCTGTGTGCAGGGCTTCTACGCACAAGGTGGCACCTCATCCCGGCCCAAGGGTGGTGGCAGGAACCCAGGAGGCGCTCGGGGACTCAGCAGGGCCCGCCCCTGGGGCCAGGGGTCTGGAAGGCTCCGGGGGCAAATGGACTACGGAAGCCGAGAGGGGCCCGTCCGCGCCAAAACCCAAAACACGCTGCGGCCTCCAGGGACACAGGGGACACAAGTGGCTGTGTGGCTTGCAGTGCCCGACCAGAGGGAGGGAGGTTGTCTGGCTGCTGAGGCGCAGCCGGTGTCAGCCCTTCGGGGAACTGCCCGTGGATGCTTCGGGAATGGGGGCTGCCAACTCAGAACCCCCGTTCCCTGTGGCTGCAGCCAGCCAGGGGGCTCCAGGGTCGGGCGCGCCCGCGGGCCTGGGGGGCTTCTTGCCTGTGTGCAGGGCTTCTACGCACAAGGTGGCACCTCATCCCGGCCCAAGGGTGGTGGCAGGAACTCAGGAGGCGCTCGGGGACTCAGCAGGGCCCGCCTCTGGGGCCAGGGGTCTGGCAGGCTCCGGGGCAAATGGACTACGGAAGCCGAGAGGGGCCCGTCCGCGCCAAAACCCAAAACGCGCTGCGGCCTCCAGGGAGGACACAGGGGACACAAGTGGCTGTGTGGCTTGCAGTGCCCGACCAGAGGGAGGCAGGGAGGGAGTGAGGGAGGGAGGGAGTCTGGCTGCTGAGGCGCAGCCGCCACCAGCCCTTCAGGGAACTGGCAGCGGAGGCTTGGGCAGTGGGGGCTGCCCACTCAGACATCCCGTTCCCTGGGGCTGTAGCGGGGCTGCAGGTTCAGGCGCGCCCGCGGGTCTTGTGGGCTTCTTGCCTGTGGGTGGGGCTTCCACGCACAAGGTGGCACCTCATCCCGGCCCAAGGGTGGTGGCAGGAACCCAGCAGGTGCTGGGGCACGCAAGAGGGTGAGCCCCCCCGGGCCTTTAGGCAACACTGGAAGGCCCCTGGGGCATATCGGTCCACCCTCGGGATGCCCTGCTGGGACAGCCCCCGTGCCCGAGCTCCGAGCTCTTCGCCCTTGGACCGTACCCCAGTGGGCTTCAGGAGTGGGTGTGTGCCAGCAGCAGCCCTCCCCACTCACCCACCGTGCGTCGGACCCGCCCGACAAGCCACTGCAAGTATTAGACTTGCAGTGCCCGACCAGAGGGAGGCAGGGAGGGAGGGATGGAGGGAGGGAGTCTGGCTGCTGAGGCGCAGCCGCCACCAGCCCTTCGGGGAACTGGCAGCGGAGGCTTGGGCAGTGGGGGCTGCCCACTCAGACATCCCGTTCCCTGGGGCTGTAGCGGGGCTGCAGGTTCGGGCGCGCCCGCGGGCCTTGTGGGCTTCTTGCCTGTGGGTGGGGCTTCCACGCACAAGGTGGCACCTCATCCCGGCCCAAGGGTGGTGGCAGGAACCCAGCAGGTGCTGGGGCACGCAAGAGGGTGAGCCCCCCCGGGCCTTTAGGCAACACTGGAAGGCCCCTGGGGCGTATCGGTCCACCCTCGGGAGGCCCTGCTGGGACAGCCCCCGTGCCCGAGCTCCGAGCTCTTCGCCCTTGGACCGTACCCCAGTGGGCTTCAGGAGTGGGTGTGTGCCAGCAGCAGCCCTCCCCACTCAGCCACCGTGCGTCGGACCCGCCCGACAAGCCACTGCAAGTATTAGACTTGCAGTGCCCGACCAGAGGGAGGCAGGGAGGGAGGGAGGGAGGGAGGCTGGCTGCTGAGGCGCAGCTGGTGCCAACCCTTCGGTTAACTGCCAGAGGAGGCACCTGTAGCGCTGGCACCATGGGTTCTAGTCCATGTCTGTGGCCAGATTCTGTTCTGGTTGCTCCTCCTGTAGTCCAGCTTTCTGCTGTGTTCCATGAGTGTAGTGGAGGATGGCCCAAGTACTTGGGCCCTGCACCCATGGGAGACCAGAAGGATGCACCTGGCTCCTGGCTTAGGATCTTTGCAGCACCAGCCACAGCAGCTATTTGGGTGTGAACCAATGGAAGGAAGACCTTTCTCCCTGTCTCTCTCTTTCACTATGTCTGTGAGAAAAAAAAATAATTAAAATAAAAAGGATTACAACCACATATTGTACAGCTCATGCATGTGTTCATCTAACTCCAAGGATTCTCTCGAACATGTTTAGCAGCCACACACTGTGTACTAGGAAGAAAATGTCTTTGCTTTGGCAGAAATCTTATTCTCCACAGTCACATTTGGCCATCTTTACAAACCTGCCTGGGAGGCCAGCACCACAGCTCATTTGGTTAATCTTCCACCTGCGGCGCTGGCACCCCAGGTTCTAGTCCTGGTTGGGGTGCTGGATTCTGTCCTGGTTGCTCCTCTTCCAGTCCAGCTTTCTGCTGTGGCATGGGAAGGCAGTGGAAGATGGCCCAAGTCCTTGAGCCCCTGCACCCATGTAGGAGAACTGAAAGAAGCTCCTAGCTCCTGGCTTCAGATTGGTTCAGTTCTGGCTGTCGCAGCCAATAGGGGAGGAAACCATCAGAGGAAGACCTCTCTCTCTGTCTCTCTGTCTCTCTCTCTGCCTCTCTATGTAACTCTGATTTTCAAATAAGTCAATAAATCTTTAAACAAATAAAATAAAATAAATAAAACTGGAACTAATATTGTTGGATGCATTTAGAAGTCTCAGGCCAAGATGAGACTTTTCTGTAAAGGAAGATCCATTCATAGGATTCTATTTCAATTGTATTGTCATAAACTCATCAGAGATTGGTGTATCTTCTTGTATTCTCACCAAAATACAGTGTAGAAACTAAGGAGACCAAGCTGGGGAGAGAGGAGATATTGCATTGCAGTCTTTCCCAGTATTCCTAGATGACTCTAATCATGAATCTCCACATATTTTGGAATAGCTTGCCACCAATCCTACTCACAAGCACCTGAAGAGTGACCAAAGACCAAGAGGGGGAGCCCTTTTCTTATACAAGGTCAGGTAGAAGAGGGCTTGAGTACTGTATCTCACAAGCACAGATGTCACTCTAAGGTAAGTGACATGTACATGTGTCTACACACACACACCAGATCTCTAGGATTTTTTCATCTAAAAATTCCATTTCTACTGAATAGCATACCCCCCCACCATCCATAACTACCCTTCTACTTTATGCTTCTCATATTCTATTTTTTAAAAAAGATTTATTTTATTTAATTGAAAGAGTTACAGAGAGAGGTGGAGCCAGAGAGCGATCTTCCATCCACTGGTTCACTCCCCAAATGACCACAACAGCTAGAGCTGAGCCAATCTGAAGCCAGGAGCCAGGAGCTCTGGAAGCTTCTTCCAGATCTCCCACACAGGTGCAGGGGACCAAGGACTTGGGCCATCTTCTACTGCTTCCCCAGGCCATAACAGAGAGCTGGGTCAGAAGTGGAATAGCCAGGAATTGAATAGGCACCCATATGGATTGCCGACACTGCAGGTGGGGCTTTAAACTACTGCACTACAGCACTGGCCTCTCTGACTACTTTAAATACTTCATATGTTGGAAACCTTGTCCTTGGGGGACTGATAGTTGTGGCTAATTTCACTTAGGAAAATAACCTCACTGTTCATCCATGGCATAGAATTTTCTTTTCTTCTGTGCCTGCATAACTTTCCACTGTTGAGTGCAGGCCACACTAGAAGTCTTGGCTACAGTGAATTATGCTGTGGCAAATAGTGCTAATACCTTATTTATATTGAACTTTAAATAACTTTAGATATATAATCAGAACTGAGATTATCAGATCATATAAAAATTTTATTTTCAATGTAATGAAGAACAAACTGTTTTCTGTGGTGGTTGCATCATTTTACATTACCACCGACACTGGACATGTAGCTGAAAATCTTTCTATCTTCATCAAATTATGCACCTGGGTTTTTTGTTTGTTTGTTTTTAAAGAACAGGAGCAGGAGGTCTTATTGGCCATTACTGGCCATGGTTATGAAGATCCCTCTGCATTTGCACTCAAGGTGAATCAGCATTGGGCTTCATTGTCAGTGTGGTGAAATTGCCCATCACCCAGGGAGAAGTGTATGACTCCGTTAAATACATTTTCAACTTCCTGCAGTGGTTCTAAAGCCAGGTCTGGAGGTATCCTAACCCCATCTGGCTATTAATACTCTTTCTGTTCCAGGTAACTTTCTGTTAGCAAGGTGGAGCAGAGATTTCTGTGTGAACATTTCTCTAGCTTAGGATTCACATAAAACATGAGTGCCAGCACAACATTCCTCTTCCCATTCTGCCGTCATGACCTAGATTGCAGGCCTAACAGGCTGACCCAGATTTTAATTCTTCCAATAAATTGTTCCTAGATGGGACAGGACACCCTACATGAGGCTCCCAAAAAATACCCACAAAAGGGGAAGTAGTGTTGCAATGCCCAAATGGGATCAGAGTGGTGACCTTGCCTAGAGTTTCCTTCTTCGGGACAACCCATGTCACCATGGGATGCTTCCTGCCCAAATGCCCGAGGTGTCAATAGCAAGAGCTGAGTCAATATCTCAGTTATAAAGTATTCACATCCAGGAAATCTTGAGTCTGGGCCCCTGGAAAGTCAGGACAAAGCAGCAGAACAGATGGCTTTCTCTAGTGGGGCTTCAGCGAAGAAAGCTTAGACACCCTGAGTTCCAGGTCCTATTGTAGACTTTCCTCAAGAAATTGATTTCATTTCTTGGGATCCTCTTTCATGGGATTCCTCAGCAGAAAAGACCTCTCCAAAGTCTCATCCTCCATCTGCCTCATGCCATGTCCATAGTCACACACATATATGCCACATTGCCCAATCTGAAAACCCCAGGGAGTTTCCAGGTATAATCCGAACCCAGCTTTGCAGAGACAAACTGAGATCCAGGAGGGTCCCTCTACCCTCTCAGTTATGTGACCCTGAAATATCACCATACCTCCTAAAGACTCCATAGTCTGGGCAATGGCAAGTAGAATGGCAATTGCTGGGATCTGGAGGTGGTGAAATGATAAAAAAAACTTTCATTCAATGGGTAGAGAGTTTCAGTCTCATAAGGAAAAACAGTTCTGAATATTGGTCCCACAGCAATGTGCATATGCTCAATACTACTCAACCATACACTCAGAAATACTTAAGATGATAAAATTCATCAGCTATATTTTTTTTTGGTCAGGACCACACTAACAGTACATTTTAAAAGTGGTCAAATGGGGGCTAGAGCTGTGGCACAACAGGTTAAAGCCCTGGCCTGCAATGTCAGCATCCCACAAGGGTGCCGGTTCAAGTCCTGGGTGCTCCACTTCGCATCCAACTCTCTGCTAATGTGCCTGGGAAAGCAGAGGAAGATGGCCCAAATACTTGGGCCCCTTCACCCACATGGGGGACCTGGAAGAAACCCCTGGCTCCTGGATTCAGATTGGCCTAGCTCAGCCCACTCTGGGCATTTGGGGAGTGAACCAGCAGATGAAGATCTCTTTCTGTCTACCTCTCTTTCTCTAACTCTGCCTTTCAAATAAACAACACAGCTCTTTTAAAAAAAAAGTTGATTTGAAAAGTGGCCAAATACACATCTCATAAAAGTTAATGTTATGCTTTCTCAGAAGTGCAGTTAATACTTATTAATTTTGTATAATCACTTATATTTGCCCATTTTCAAAATAGTAACATCCCTGATTCCATTTTGCTGAGTTGCTATGTCATTTTTTTTTTGAAATAAGAATCAGATGCAATCCTCTCTCACTAAAGACACTGATGACAGAGTGCAGAAGCCATGTTCTGTGTGGGTGTGGCCTGGGTTCCCTCCCTCCTGGCTGTGTTTGAGGGAAACATAATGTGGTCACCACTGGGCATCTTACACTTAGGTGGAAGCAGGTGTGCCTTGAGCTGAACACAGAGATGTCCATAGCCAGGGCTAAATCCTGGGCCCTATACATTCCCTCCTAAAATGTGCACCCCTGAGCCCCAACTCCTCATGCACCAACAATGCCACAGCAGGAAGAACAAGCATGACCCTTGCCCCTGCAGCAGGAGCTAGTTCTATCCTCACTTACCACTTGCACTGACAGGTGGGATGGATCCCTCCCTGAAGAAGTCCTGGAATGATGCTCTCAGTAGAAGACATGGATTTGTGCCAGGGAAATGCATCAAAGCTGGAGGATCATACAAGTCCAACCCCATTTCTGCATAACAAAATATTTCTTCTGTTGTGTTCCTTGGAGTAAAAGTTTTCTATTTGATTTTTTTCTTTTTATTCACCATTTTCTACATCTTGAAAATCGATTGATTCTTCTTCATTGTTCTATGTGTTTTTTGAATTCCTCATTTTGTTTCCATATTATTCTTGATATTCTTGCGTGTTCCTCTGTGTACTTTTCTAGGTTGAACAACATGCATACCCAACCTCAGATCATCAGAATATATAAGCAAATGTTGACAGCTCTGAAGAGATAAACAGCAAGGGAACAAGCAGAACATATCAATACTCCACTTTCAACACAGAATAGAATACCTAGGTGGGAAATCAGTAAAGAATGGTAGATTTGAACAATATTATAAATCAACTTTTCCTAACAGTTACACAGAGAGCATTCTACCTGGCAGAGGCAGAACATGTGTTCTTCTCAACAGCTGTCTAAAGTCTCCAGGTGGGATCATCTGTTAATTCAGAAAATATGCATCAACAACATTTAGAAAATTGGAGTCATATCATTGTCTTTCATAACTCTAATAGAATAAAAACAGAAATCAATTCCAGAAAAATGGGAAAAGTCACACATATGTGGATGTCAATCCACACAGTGTCAAACAGCCATTGGCTTAAAGAGGAAATCAAAAAGGAAATCAGAGAATATTTCAGTGGGTACATTTTGAGTTTTGACCTGGGATCCATAGCCACAATCACAATCCTCAAGTCCAGGCTTGGTACAAAGAGAAACCAGGTGGACATGGAAGGTCACCAGCAGAAAAGCTCTCTGAACACTGAGAACCATGGGGATCTTTAAACAGAGCAGGCAGAAGTCTTCTTACTGCCCACAACAAATTAAGGAGACCAGGATGCTGATGCTTATGACTGAGTTCAAAGGCAGATTGCAAATTCATATATATTTTCTATACAATATAAACATTTCATAGTCGGCTGAGCTTTATTTTATAAATGGAATGATTGCACATAAGCTCCTTCATTAACATTTAGTAAATAGTTCAGTTTGTTCATTCAACAAATGATCTTCACATGTCAGTCACTAGACACTATTCTAAGTATTTGGGATGGAGCAGCAAAAAGACACACAATCAGGAAGGCTGCTTTTTAATAGGTCACACACTAGATTTGAGAAAATGAATGAAAATTCACACTGATGCTATAATAAGTACTATAAAAACATAAGTATGTACAAAGAATGGGGATATAAAGAAACTGCTTTGAGGGTCGGCACCGCAGCTCAATAGGCTAATCCTCCACCTTGCAGTGCCGGCACACTGGGTTCTAGTCCTGTTCAGGGCACCGGATACTGTCCTGGTTGCCCCTCTTCCAGGCCAGCTCTCTGCTGTGGCCAGGGAGTACAGTGGAGGATGGCCCAAGTGCTTGGGCCCTGCACCCCATGGGAGACCAGCATAAGCACCTGGCTCCTGCCTTTGAGTAGGCGTGGTGCACCAGCCACAGCAGCCATTGGAGGGTGAACCAATGGCAAAGGAAGACCTTTCTCTCTGTCTCTTTCTCTCACTGTCCACTCTGCCTGTCAAAAAAGAAAAAAAAAGAAACTGCTTTGAGTACTCTGAACAAATCAATCCACTTCTTCCTAAAGTGTAATATCCCCCAGATGCTTGATCCTGAAGGGAGATATTTTAGAGATTCATTTATTTTGCTGAAAGGCAGAGTGAGAAGGGAGATACACATACACAGGGGAGGGATAAAGAGAGAGATTTCCATTCACTGGTTCCCTCTCCTAAATGGCTTCAACAGTTGAACCTGGGCCAGACTGAAGCCAGAAGTCAAGAACCCCATCTGAGTATTTCATGTGGGTGGCAAGGAGTCAAGTAATCAGGCCATTATCTGCGAATTCCTAGGCACAGGTTAGGAGATTGGATCAGAAAGAACACAGCTAGAATTCAAGTTGGCACTCTGATAGGGGATGCAGGCATCATAAGTGATAGTTTAATGTGCTGTACCACAATGCCAGTCCCAGCAAGTGAGTTTTATGTTCATGTTCTCGATGATTATTTCCTATTGTAGATTTGCACTGGAACCTGTGAGCTAAACTGCAGTGGAAGGTGAAGAAAAGTCTATTTTCCAGAGAACAAATGTAGGTTTCAGTCAGATTTGTTCTTGGAGGATATTTAACACATCTCAGGTTGTTTCTTTGCTTGTCTTTTCTTCCAAATGTTCCAGTGTCTCAGGCTCTTTCACATATTAGTCTCCTTCTTGTGCTCCCCTCTCTGGATGGTCTGTTCCCAGGGCTCTTGTTTTCTCACCTATTAACATCCTCCCACTGTCTCTAACTCTCCTCATGGTGTAAATGAGGGCATAGGCTTTTGACTTGATGCAGGAAAAGTGCCACACATGCTACTTTAGCAGCCTCCATGTGATATCACTTATCACGTCCAGCTTTTGCATGACATGGGTAAGCTCCAGTGCAACAAAACAGCCCAACATGGACTGACCCAACAAAAAGCCCACAGACAAGTCACACACCATTCAGCGGAGATGCGCATATTTATAGATCAAGACACTAAGCATATTGCAAACCCTCAGCAATGATGTCAATGCTGCATCCCAGAATCCTTTCAACAGAAGGATAAGACTCAGGGAGATGCTCTAATTCAAGCTGTTGTAAGCAAGTATCTTTCTTAGACAAATACTGAAATTACAGGAATGTCTACTATGCAGGTCTTCATGCTTCACCAACATCCACCAACTTTTCAAAGTTTGGTTCACACTCTAAACTGTCATAGTAAATGTTACTATTGTCTGACATTTGGTGACAGTGTGCATACTCAATGTGAGATTTCTAGTACATGTAGATCTGTATGACAGATTAGCATGGTGTCTTTGGAGCAACCGTCTAACTGCTTGCTTCCAAGAAAATATGCTTTCTACGTGACATCCACAGTGACCAACAGAAATCTGTGAAAACCATGTTCAGCACTGTGGTGCAAATGTTCAGCCACAACCTGCAATACCAGCATCTTGTATGAGCATTCATTTGAGTCCTTATTTCTCTTCTTCCAATCCAACTCCCTGTTAATACATGTGGGAAAGCACTGGAGTCATCACCTAAGTACTTTGGCCCCTACACTCACATGGGAGACCTGAATGGAGTTGCAGGCTCCTGGATTTGTCCTAGCTCAGCCTCAGATACTGTGGCCATTTGAATAGTAGATTAGTAGATTGAAGATCTCTCTCTCTCTCTCTCTCTCTCTCTCTCAACTATATCTCTCTGTCTCTCTCCTTCTGTATCACTCACCCTTTTTTAATTTTTAAAATATTTATTTGTTTCTTTTGAAAGTCAGAGTTCCACAGAGAGAGGGAGAGATACAGAGGGAGAAATCTTCCATCTGCTTGTTCCCTCCCTCCAGATGGCTACAATGGCTGGTGCTGGTTCAGGCTAAAGCCATGAGTTTGGAGATTCTTCTAGTCTCCATGTGAGTGGTTGGGGCTCAAACACTTGTGCCATCCTCTGTTGCTTTTTCCAGACAATTAGCAGGGAGCTGGATTGGAATGGAGCAGCCAGAACATAAACATATGGCATGCCAGCATCACAGGCAGTGGCTTTCCCCATTACTCCACAATGCCAGCCATTCTGCCTTTCAAATAAATACATAAATAAATATTTTTTTAAATTAAATCTGTATCTTCCTGATTGTGTCTGTGAAATCATCTAGCTAACAAATGCAATGGTGTGATAACAATGCTACAATGAAGGGGAACCAAGACATTGGGAGCTGGGCCTGTGCCCAGCATGTAGAATATTTGGCAGGTTTTTTTTAATGTCCTTTTTAAAAATTTACTTATTTGAAACACAGAGTTACAGAGAGAGAGAGAGAGAGAGAGAGAGAGAGAGAGAGAGAGAGATGAGACAGAGAGAGACCTTCCTTGCACTGGTTCACTCCACAAATCCCTGCAAAATCCAGGATTGGGCCAAACTGAAGCCTGAACAAGGAGCTTCATCCAGATCTCCCACACGCCACACTAGCATGGAGCTGAATCAGAATGGAGCATCCAAGACTCAAATTGGCACCCACATGGGAATGCTGGCATCACAGGAAGTGGCTTAACCCACTATGCCACAACAGCATTCTCCCACCCCCCAGAAGTTTCGAGAGTTCTCCTTGGATAGCAAGTATTTGTCAAGGGGTGTTATATGTGTCAGACACTACAGTACCTTAACATGTTGACAGTGTTCCTCATATTCTGAAACCGAGATACCACTCCTCCAAACCTGTTTCCTCTGAGATTCAGTTTTGAACAGGACACTGTTGCCACAAGAGCCCATCCATCCTCCAGGTCACAAGGGATGCTGAAATGACAGCTGTTGTCAGCTAGCAAGGGGTCATAGAAGACTTCAGCACTGGCTGGGGGTGCAAAAGAACATTTAAATGTTGTAGAGACCTGGAGTCTGGGGCCTGACTCTGGAGGAGAGAAGCAGCCCCTGGGCTACTGGGAGGAAACATCACAAGATTTCCCTGCTGGGACCCCAAGTTACAGAAAGATGCTGCTGCTCCCTTTTCTGAACCTCCAAAGGACAGGTTTTGTCAGCTGAAGTCTCCTCAGCCTCCCTGTGCTCCCTTAACCCACATGAGTAGGTACAAGACCCCACAGACAGGCGCCAATACTTCACTGGATGGCAGTTTTACTGCATCATCACTGTTGCTCCCTAGAGAGTTCAATTGCCACATTTTGTTGATTTTTATTTGTGGAACACTTAAAGCAAGTTTATTCTTTTTTTTTTTTTTTTTAAATTTTTTTATTTGTTTTTTTTTTTGACAGGCAGAGTGGATAGTGAGAGAGAGACAGAGAGAAAGGTCTTCCTTTTGCCGTTGGTTCACCCTCCAATGGCCGCCGCGGTAGCGCACTGCGGCCGGCGCACCGCGCTGATCCGATGGCAGGAGCCAGGTGCTTATCCTGGTCTCCCATGGGGTGCAGGGCCCAAGGACTTGGGCCATCCTCCACTGCACTCCCTGGCCACAGCAGAGAGCTGGCCTGGAAGAGGGGCAACCGGGACAGGATCGGTGCCCCGACCGGGACTAGAACCCGGTGTGCCGGCGCCGCAAGGCGGAGGATTAGCCTAGTGAGCCGCGGCGCCGGCGCAAGTTTATTCTTTAGTGTAATGTATAAGCCCACTGAGAGTGGTTCTGAGTTGAGGTGCTGAGGAGTCCTTGGTGTTTAGCCCCTACCCAAACGGTAAGGATGAACCCTGGGATGCATGCCATTTATGTGTGTGTTTACCTATTGAAATAGTCTTAAGATATCAAGCATTACAGTTATTAAAAATATCTCTTGGGGCCACTGCCTGCAAGGATGACATCTTACATGGGCACGGCTTCGTGTACTAACTGCTGTATTTCTTTATTTTTTAAGATGTATTTATTTATTTGAAAGGCAGAGCTACAGAGAGACAGAGTCAGAGAGAGAGAGAAAGAGGTCTTCCATCCATTAGTTCACTCCCCAGACGGCCGCAATGGTTGGGTCTGAGCTAATTCAGGAGCCAGGAGCTTTCTCTGGGTCTCCCACATGGGTGCAGGGGCCCAAGGACTTGGATCACTTTCTACTGCTTTCCCAGACTTCAGCAGAGAGCTGGATCAGTAATGGAGCAGCTGGAACTCAAACTGGAATCCATTTGGGAAGCTGGCACTGCAGGCAGTGGTTTTACCTGCTACACCACAGCGCCAGCCCCTTCTGCACTTCTGATCTAGTTCCCTGCTAATAGGCCTGAGAATGCAGTGAAAGATGACCTAAGGCTTTGGCCCTCTGCACCCTTGTGGAGACCCAGATGGAGGTCAAGACTCCTGCTTCAACCTGTCCCAGACTTAGCCATCACTGATAGATTCATCCTCTCTCTCTTTCTGTGTGTGTGTGTGTGTGTTCATAACTGCCTTTCAAGTATATACAAATCTGGTCAATCAAGCTATTTCCTAAAAAAGAAAAACACTCAAAATCAATGGCTGCCCTTGTGGCACAGTGATGCCAGTTGTGATGCCAGTTGCGATGTTGGAGTCCCATATCAGAGTGGTTTGAATCCTGAATGATTGACATTTTGCCCAGTTCCCTGCTGTTGTACCTAGGAAAGCAGAAAATGACCCAAATACTTGAGTCTCTGACACTCATGTGTGAGACCTAGTTGGTGTTCCTGACTTTTGGCTTCAGCTTAGCCTAGCTTGGTTGTTGTGATCATTTGGGACATGAACCAATGGATCAAATTCTCTGTCAGTATGCCTTCCAAATAAATCATAAAAATTCAAGGAGAAAAATCACGTGATTATTTAAATTAAATGCTAGGAAGCATTTGATTAAATTCAGCATCTGGCCTTTAAAAAAAAAAAAAAAACCCTGTAAGCAGAGAAGTAAAATATCAGAATTTTTTTATTATAATTAAAATTGTCTATGATGAACCTATAGCAACCAGTATAAATAACATGACGTTGAAAGCTCTTGGGGCCAGCACCAGCATCCCATATGGGTGTCAGTTGAAATCCCAGCTGCTCCACTTCTGATTCAGCTCTCTGCTGTTGCCTGGGAATGCAGTGGAAGATGGCCCAAGCCCTTGAGCTTCTGTCCTCATGTAGGAGACACAGAAGTTCCTGGCTCCTGGCTTTGGATCAACATAGCTCTGGCCATTGAGTCCAACCAGGGAGTGAACCAGCAGATGGAAGACCTCTCTCTCTCTCTCTCTCGCTTTCTCTCTCCCTCTGCCTCTACTTCTCTGTGTGTGTGTGTAACTCTGACTTTGGAATAAATAAAATAAAATCTTAAAAAAAAAAAAAACACCTCTTTTCCTGGGAGTTTACCCAAAGCTGACTCCTTAAATTCTCGTTCTCCAACATTGTACTGGAAGTGTAGTTAGGAAAGTGAAACAAAAAATGGAAGCATTAAGTAAAAGGATTAATTAATTTATGTTTAAGGTTTATTTATTTGAGAGGTAGAGTTACAGACTGAGAGAGGAAGAGACAGAGAGAAAACTCTTCCTTCCATTGGTTTACTCCCCAAATGGTTGCAATGGCTGGAGATGGGCTTATCTGAAACCAGGAGCATGAGCTTCTTCCTGGTCTCCCACATGGGTACAGGGGCCCAAGCACTTGGGCCATCTTCTACTGTTTTCCCAGGCCATAGCAGAGAGCTGGACTGGAAGAGGAGCAGCCGGGACATGGAATTCTGGCACCACAGGTGGAGGATTAACCCACTGCACCATGGTGCCAGCCCCAGATTCAATTTTTAAGCAACAAAATTTTCAATATATGTGGATCACTCTACAATCTACAGAGGCAATGCAAAACAAAATTTAAGCTAAGAGAATTAAGTGATATGAGTGAGTACAAGATCAATATAGGTCAACTGGCTTCCCATGGAGCAGCAGGAAAAAATAGAAAGCCATTTTAAAGGATACAATACAGACTAGAAAACCTCTATAGAATACCTTTAGATATTTTCTTTCTTTCTTTCTTTTTTTTTTGACAGGCAGACTTAGTGAGAGAGAGAGAGAGAGAAAGGCCTTCCTTCCATTGGTTCACCCCCCAAATGGCCACCATAGCCAGTGTGCTGTGCTGATCTGAAGCTAGGAGCCAGGTGCCTCCTCCTGGTCTCCCATGTGGGTGTAGGGCCCAAGCACTTGGGCCATCCTCCACTGCCTTCCTGGGCCACAGCAGAGAGCTGGACAGGAAGAGGAGCAACCAGGACAGAACCAGTGCCCCAACTGGGACTAGAACCCGGAGTACCAGTGCTGCAGGCCTAGTGAGCTGTGGAGCCAGCAAATATTTTTTAATCATAAAAAAAAATTGAAAACCTAAAAGGAAATTAAGCCAACAACATGAAGAGGATGAAAAGCTCAACATTCAGTAAATTGTGAGTGACTTGCATCCCTTGTGAAGGAGGTTATTGGAAGCTCCAGGTCCTAAGCTCCCAGCAGGATCACAGACAGTGGAGGGAGGGTCTCCAATCTTGTGTGGTTGGGTCAGCAGGAAGGTGACAGCAGCCCTGGCTCTTAGGATAGCTAGGCCCCCCGTGAGCACCACCAGACCTGAGCCCAAGACTCAACCCTCACTTCCCCCACCAGCCACAGCCTGGATGAACTGCACCCCTCCCCCCAACCCCTCGGGGCAATCTGGTAGGTGTGACTCTGATTGGCTGCATCATCTGATGTGCTGCCTGCTCACTGGCTCAGCAAGCTGTCCAATCAGACTCATGGGAGTGAGGTCTCTTTCTGTATGCTGCTAAACAGCTTCTCCAGTCTGATGCTCATGGAGGTGCCACGATGCTCAGCCCTTCCCTCTCTGTGCACTTCTCCCAGTACAAGAGCCCTCAGAAGGATGCCTGGGCAGCTCAGAATCTGGAATGAGGTGAGTGTGTGGGGGCCAGGTGCTTCTGGCTTGCAAGACGGCAGCTGGCATGGGACCCTGGATATCTTGTTTCATTCCTGAATGTGGTGACTTTGGCTCAGCCCTAGAGCTCTGTATTTTTCCAAATTGTGTGGTTAGGGTTCGTGGGTCCTCAGGGAGAATCCAGACTTCATACACGGCATTGGGGGAGAAGCTGTGAGTTTGGGATCCCTGTCCCTTCTTTCTCCTCCTGGATCACAGAATTCCCCTCAGCTAGAAAGCAGGTCACCAAGTCCACAAGCCAGTCCTCTTAGCACAGCTCTTCCTAGGGGTGTGAGGCTGTCTCCCTGCATCAGCTCTCAGCCTGTGGCTGCTGGTTATGAGCGGACTTAGGTAATATAAGAATGTTACAGAAGATTTGTAGCAGATAATTTTGTGTGAGATTACTTTGGCTGAGATTAGAAGGAAATTACTTCTAAATGAGTTTCTCAAAATTGAGCATTGGTAATTGTTAGGAAAAGAGTTGCAGATTTTTGCTTCCCCACACAGGACACCAAAATGTTAGGGAAAGAGGTGCAGAATAGAGAGGGGGCAGTGTACAAATTTACAGCCAGACTGAACTTATTCAGAGAAAATAAGTCTGTAGAGGTGGGTGATCAACTGCCCACATGCACACTAGTGGAGCACGGGACAGAAGGCCCCAACCCCAGGGGCTGGGCCTTTTTATATTTTGGGTAGGGGCCAGCAGGCAGAGGGGAATTCCTGGAACTGGTGTTCCTGAAGGTGTTGAGAGCAGCTGGTCTTTCAGGTGGCTGTAAGGAGTGGAGTATGAAGGCAATAGGGTATGAAATCCAGTTGAGTTTCAAGGACAAGGAATACATTCCAGTGTTTACCTATTGTGGGCAATGAGGGAGAATACCTGAGGCTTCTGTCATTGTTCCATCAATCCTGACTCTGAGTACAGATAAGGAGAGGGGTGCCAATTTCTGTCTGGCTACTTCCTGCTGAGAGGGGGCTTAGCCATGGAGCCAGGACTTGAGCAGTGACCTATACTTGGGATCAGATTGATTGGAGAAGAGCAGTCTTGCATTGCTCCTGTGAGTTGGCTTGAGATAGAGCAGTTATTTGTTCCTGCAAGAACCTTTGGAATGGATTAATTATGCATGGCAGAAATAGGAGCACGATGATTATGAGGGCAAAAGGAGACACTAGAGCCATGGCCCATGGTGGAAACAACGGCCAAAATGAGGCAGAGTTACCTTGTAAATGCATCGTGTTAGTATGTCGACCTGAGCGAGGTGGGTCCTGTGGGGGTGGACTCTTATGAGGGAGAGGTAACTAGTTTTAATGAAGTAAAATGCACCCAGGGAGGGTGCCCTTTGAGTTTGGCTGCGGTGGGGGTAGTCAATATCACCTGGTAGGGCCCACTCCACTTTGTTTTTAGAGCAGCCTCATTTTGTTTTAGGTAAACCCAGTCACCAGGTGGAAAGATAGGAATATAGTCGGGAGGCAGAGAGTGTGGTTTGGGTAGGTGTGTGTCTGCATACATCCCTAAGTCAGAGCACATTTCAGTAAGAAGAGAGAAAGCCAGAGGAGGAGGAATAGCTTCAGTGCTCTGTAGAGGAGGGAAGCTGGGTGGAAGTGTTAGGTAAGAAGTCAGTTATGAGCTTATGTGTGTGTAACAGGCCTAAAGAGAAGACATCTATGTCCAGCATGAGATGCATCTGCATCTCAAAGTCATCATGACAATGTTTCAGGGGCAGCCCAGAGTTCGCATCCTGCCCTGCCCCCTTCTACCTGATAACCTGCCAGGTGGCGGTTCCCACCCCTTCTGCCTGACAAGCTTCCACAATCTCCCAGGTGCAGCCCAGTATCTGCATCTCAAACACCCTGCTGGCTTCCTCCTGTCTGCTAACATTTGCATCCATAAAGTCCTTTGTTTCAGACCTTCAAGAGAAGTTTTTCTATTTACATCCAAAAAGCCCTTTGTTCCAAGAGGAGCAGAGGTGGGGAAGCAAGACCCATCTCCTTAAAAACCCCCAGCTCTCTGCATCTTTGCTGAGCCGCCCGCCTGGCCTGGTCATGTGTAATCTCTCCACTCAACATGGAACCTCCCTCCTTCCTCCTCCCCTGACTCTCAGGCTCTGTCAGGAGAGGTGCCCATCCGTCCCGACAGATGTCCCTTCCTAATAAACCTTGCTATTTTACCTCCCACTACTCTCTGTCTCACACCTGAATTCTTTCTTGCCTGAAGACAAGAACCCTGCAATTTCTCCGGTAACAGAAGGACAGGCCTTCCATAGGGAATTTCAAATGGGCTAAGCATTAAGGACTTCTTGGGAAGAGATCTGATTCTTAACAGAGCCAAAGGGAGGAGTTTTACCCAGTCCAAGTAAACCTGGGTGGAGAGTTTAGTTAGAGCCTGTTCTAAAATTCCATTCATCCATTCTACTTTGCCTGAGGAGGGGGGACGATAGGGAATGTGAAAATGCCATGAGCTATGAAGGGAGGCAGATACTATTTGAGTAATTTTAGAGGTAAACTCTGGTCCACTGTCTGACTGATGGAAGCAGGCAATCCAAATCTTGGGATAATATAAACCATAACTCCTTAGTAGCACAAAGCAGGTACAAGAAGTCTGTTGTACAAGCCCTTGTTACATCTGCATTAATCAAGTGAAACCGGGCAGGGGAGAGAACAGGGGAGGGTCACACTAAGGTTACTTTCTTGGTTCTTTATTCAGAGAAAGCAGTTCAGAGAAAGCATAACAAAAGGAGCCAAAGGAAAACAAGTGAAGCAGTTTCTAGTATTAAAGGGACAGATTTTAGATTTCTTTTCTTCCTTCAGGGTCGCTGTGTTAGCTGTCAGATCAGCCTTGTTATTAGCTTCAGATAGGGATTGTTTACCTTTCTGGTGTCCTTTGCAGTGAATAATAGCAGCTTTTGTTGGCAACTGGGCAGCATCAAGAAGAGCTTTAATCAGCTTGCCATTTATTATAGGGGTCCCTCGGGCTTGCCACATCTGGGCATTGGAGTGCATGATATGATAGGCATATCAGGAATCTGTATATATAATTGACTGTCTTTCCTTTGGCTAAGGTGAAGGCTTGAACCAAGGCTAATAACTCGGCCTGTTGGGAGGTAGTGCCTTGAGGTAGGGGCCTGGCCTCTATGGCCCTATGCAGGGAAGAGGAGGAGGTGACATCAGGATGCCCCCTCAATTATTGCATATCCAGTGGGAAAAGAGGGAGCTTTAGAAGCACTACCACCAATGACCCAATCCAGGGCTCTGGGAATAGGAGTGTCTGAGATGATGAAATGTAGTTAGGAAAAGTCAAGGAAGTCAGGACAGGAATGGGGTTCGAGGGGATGAGAGAAGTGGTGGGGAGGAGAGTAGGGTTTATAAAGGTTTATAAAGGTTTATAAAGGCAAAAACTGCAAAATCGGGAGGGGAATACATGGTTGCTAGGATCGGGGGGGAATACACGGTTACTGGGGTCAAGCTGACTTAAACCTATGCAAAACTAGTATCAATTATAATCTTGACAATACCAGTTACAATCTTAACAATTTTAATTATAATCTTGACATTAATCCAGGTATTGGTTTAATCATATGTAGGACATAGACAAATTACATTTTTATTATTAATCCAGGTGTAGCCTACTCACTTCAAGCTTGAGCGATCATGGTAGGGGGTTTCTGTGCTCTGCCAAGTGTGATGTAGTGGACTGCTATTGTTCAACTGTTTTAGATCATAGTTTCAGACCAGAGTCTCACGGTGTGGGGGGGCACCTTCCCAGAATGGAGTCTCAGGTTCTCCAAAATGGAGTCCCTACTGTCAAGGTGCTACTTCATAACCTCACTCTCCCCAGTCTGAGCGACTGGGCGCTCTTTCTCTCCCTTCCATCCTGATGGATGCCCTGTCCCCAACAAAGCCTTAGCACTCTGCCCTCTGTCTCACACCTGAATTCTTTCTTGCGTGAAGATAAGAACCCACAGTTTCCATGGCCTTCCCTCCAGTAACATACATATTTGTAATAATCTTGCTGTTTCATTTTGAAATCTATTTTTAATGCAGTTTCTCCTTTTAGTAGTTTCTACTTAATTGGTGATTTTCTTTTCAAATTTCTAGGCATCTCCTGTAAGGTATTTCTTCCTCCTTAGTTCTGACTCCTGTGACCTGACATTCAAACTGTTTATCTTAGAAGCCTTAGGTTATAGGATACTTGATTCTTCTGTCTTTTCTTAATGTGTTTAAGTTTTTTCATGTAATCAGACAATTCCTTCAGCTTTTGTTTCTAAGGGTATTCTTCTATTCAAGGTTTTCATGGGGCCGGTGCCATGGCTCACTTGGCTTATCCTCCATCTGCGGGCATCTCATATGGGTGTTGGGTTCTAGTCCAGGTAGCTCCTCTTCCAGTCCAGCTCTCTGCTGTGGCCCAGGAAGGCAATGGAGGATGGTCCAGGTGCTTGGGCCCCTGCACCCACATGGGAGACCAGGAGGAAGCACCAGGCTCCTAGCTTTGGATCGGTGTAGCTTCTGCCATAGCAGCCATTTCGGGGGGTGAACCAACAGAAGGAAGACCTTTCTCTCTGTCTTTCTCACTAACTCTATCTGTCAAATAAATTAAAAAAAAAGATTTTCATGCTCTTAATACTATTTTTAGACAGGAAGATAGAAATTAGCCTATGTGTGTGAAAGCAGCCATGGGAAACAAAACATGTGCTCTGCAGAAGGAATGCAGCAGCCTTAGAGGCAGGCCTGGGAAAGCAGCCCAGCACTTTACACTACAAAACCCTGCCCCTCCAATAAAGGCACACCAGCAGAAACCTGTTTGCTTGGTGCAAAGGAGGGTACTGAGTCTGATAACGTTACCTAATTTTGCACCTGAGAAATATTTTGTTCATGAGTGGGGTGTGTGTGTGTGTGTGTAGAAACAGTGAGAAGTAGACACCCAACCCTTAGAAATCCGAGTTATTATTAAGTCCTCCTCATAATCAACTTCATAGGGGCATCTGTCAAAATTTACAGTAGGTTTTTAAGAGAGCAAGGGAGCCCCAGGTCTCTGTTAGGCTGAGACAGAGCTGAAGGACACAGGTGCTGGAAGGTTTGAGGACCACCAGGAGGAATCAGAGAACTTAAGCACTGTCATTGATCTAGCGACAAGCCATGACATCTGAAACCAGAGACTGGCAACTCTGCCATGAATCACCACACCAAATTAATGGGGGAAAATGGTGATGAAGGAAGGTGCCTGGGGTGCCTGTCTCACAAGGAATTTCCATGTGGACAGGCAGTGAGCAAAGCAAGATTTATTTACATGAGAAAGCTCTTGCCACAGCAGCCACTAGGGGGTCTCCAAAGAGGGACACCTGAAAAATGGAGTGGAGTTTTTTAACCACGATTTGGATGAGCAGAATAATAACAGCTAACAATCTCATCAGAAGGACAGAATCATAATCTTGTCTAGCCTGCTCTTGTTAAAACCAAAAACCTTGGGAACTATGCAATAGGCAAATTCTCTTGGTAAAACTAGGTTAGAAGGGTGGGATTGTTAACTTCCCTTCTATTCTCATGATAAAACTAGAAACTCACTGGGCTGGCCCCTTGGCTCAACACGCTAATCCTCTGCCTTGCGGCACCAGCACACCGGGTTCTAGTCCCGGTCAGGGCACTGGATTCTGTCCCGGTTGCACCTCTTCCAGGCCAGCTTTCTGCTGTGGCCAGGGAGGGCAGTGGAGGATGGCCCAAGTGCTTGGGCCCTGCACCCCATGGGAGACCAGGGGAAGCACCTGGCTCCTGCCTTCAGATCAGGACGGTGCGCCAGCCACGGCGGCCATTGGAGGGTGAACCAATGGCCAAGGAAGACCTTTATCTGTCTCTTTCTCTCACTGTCCACTCTGCCTGTCAAAAAAACAAAAAACAAACAAACAAACAAAAAAAAAACTAGAAACTCACTGTCTTGCTAGTAGACAGGTCTTGCCCACTCTTAAAAGGACTCCTCATTAGGTCATCTAGTCCTTACACCAGCCACCCCCTGCCTTATGACCTCTTTATAAGCCCCCAAATACCCTCCTCCAACAGAATGGTACTCCTGTAACCACAATAAATGCATTTTTCCTTTTCAAATGTTTACCTTAATGAAGACACTAGAATTTCAAAAGCCCACTGAAAAAAGGAGATGATTAGGAATGGCAGGCTGTTGCCCCAACTGACAAAGAACCCTTCCCCCCTCCCCCAACTGAGGCAGAAAGCCCCTGGGGTTACACCCAGGACTCCTCTGACTGGGTGGTGGGATGTGCCTCAGAACAAAGCCTGAAAATCTGCATAATTGTCAAGTGAATAGACTGTTTTCTTTGAATCCTCACCCTCCAATTACCCTGTCTCTTTATTTATTTATTTTTTTTGACAGGCAGAGTGGACAGTGAGAGAGAGAGACAGAAAGGTCTTCCTTTGCCGGTGGTTCATCTTCCAATGGCCGCTGCAGCCGGCATGCTGTGGCCAGCACACCATGCTGGTCATGGTCTCCCATGGGGTGCAGGGCCCAAGCACTTGGGCCATCCTCCACTGCCCTCCCTGGCCACAGCAGAAAGCTGGCCTGGAAGAGGTGCAACCGGGACAGAATCTGGCGCCCCGACCAGGACTAGAACCCAGTGTGCTGGCACCGCTAGGAGGAGGATTAGCCTGTTGAGCCATGGCGCCGGCCCACCCTGTCTCTTTAAAAAATCCTCTGTACTGGGTGGTTTGGTAGAAAAGCACCTGTTTGGATTGAGAGAAACTTCTTTTTCTTTCCCCAAGGCTGCTGCTGCCTTCTTGCAATAAACCTTTACCTCTGGCCATGCCTCATCTT
>NW_026909554.1:0-28902 GCF_033115175.1 Lepus europaeus | reverse complement strand
GGGCCCGTCCGCACCAAAACCCAAAACGCGCTGCGGCCTCCAGGGACACAGGGGACACAAGTGGCTGTGTGGCTTGCAGTGCCCGAGCAGAGGGAGGGAGGTTGTCTGGCTGCTGAGGCGCAGCCGGTGTCAGCCCTTCGGGGAACTGCCCGTGGATGCTTCGGGAATGGGGGCTGCCAACTCAGAACCCCCGTTCCCTGTGGCTGCAGCCAGCCAGGGGGCTCCAGGGTCGGGCGCGCCCGTGGGCCTGGGGGGCTTCTTGCCTGTGTGCAGGGCTTCTACGCACAAGGTGGCACCTCATCCCGACCCAAGGGTGGTGGCAGGAACCCAGGAGGCGCTCGGGGACTCAGCAGGGCCCGCCCCTGGGGCCAGGGGTCTGGCAGGCTCCGGGGCAAATGGACTACGGAAGCCGAGAGGGGCCCGTCCGCGCCAAAACCCAAAACGCGCTGCGGCCTCCAGGGACACAGGGGACACAAGTGGCTGTGTGGCTTGCAGTGCCCGACCAGAGGGAGGGAGGTTGTCTGGCTGCTGAGGCGCAGCCGGTGTCAGCCCTTCGGGGAACTGCCCGTGGATTCTTCGGGAATGGGGGCTGCCAACTCAGAACCCCCGTTCCCTGTGGCTGCAGCCAGCCAAGGGGCTCCAGGATCGGGCGCGCCCGAGGGCCTGGGGGGCTTCTTGCCTGTGTGCAGGGCTTCTACGCACAAGGTGGCACCTCATCCCGGCCCAAGGGTGGTGGCAGGAACCCAGGAGGCGCTCCGGGACACAGCAAGGCCCGCCCCTGGGGCCAGGGTTCTGGCAGGCTCCGGGGGCAAATGGACTACGGAAGCCGAGAGGGGCCCGTCCGCGCCAAAACCCAAAACGCGCTGCGGCCTCCAGGGACACAGGGGACACAAGTGGCTGTGTGGCTTGCAGTGCCCGAGCAGAGGGAGGGAGGTTGTCTGGCTGCTGAGGCGCAGCCGGTGTCAGCCCTTCAGGGAACTGCCCGTGGATGCTTCGGGAATGCGGGCTGCCAACTCAGAACCCCCGTTCCCTGTGGCTGCAGCCAGCCAGGGGGCTCCAGGGTCGGGCGCGCCTGCGGGCCTGGGGGGCTTCTTGCCTGTGTGCAGGGCTTCTACGCACAAGGTGGCACCTCATCCCGGCCCAAGGGTGGTGGCAGGAACCCAGGAGGCGCTCGGGGACTCAGCAGGGCCCGCCCCTGGGGCCAGGGGTCTGGCAGGCTCCGGGGCAAATGGACTACGGAAGCCGAGAGGGGCCCGTCCGCGCCAAAACCCAAAACGCGCTGCGGCCTCCAGGGACACAGGGGACACAAGTGGCTGTGTGGCTTGCAGTGCCCGACCAGAGGGAGGGAGGTTGTCTGGCTGCTGAGGCGCAGCCGGTGTCAGCCCTTCGGGGAACTGCCCGTGGATTCTTCGGGAATGGGGGCTGCCAACTCAGAACCCCCGTTCCCTGTGGCTGCAGCCAGCCAAGGGGCTCCAGGATCGGGCGCGCCCGAGGGCCTGGGGGGCTTCTTGCCTGTGTGCAGGGCTTCTACGCACAAGGTGGCACCTCATCCCGGCCCAAGGGTGGTGGCAGGAACCCAGGAGGCGCTCGGGGACTCAGCAGGGCCCGCCCCTGGGGCCAGGGGTCTGGCAGGCTCCGGGGGCAAATGGACTACGGAAGCCGAGAGGGGCCCGTCCGCGCCAAAACCCAAAACGCGCTGCGGCCTCCAGGGACACAGGGGACACAAGTGGCTGTGTGGCTTGCAGTGCCCGACCAGAGGGAGGGAGGTTGTCTGGCTGCTGAGGCGCAGCCGGTGTCAGCCCTTCGGGGAACTGCCCGTGGATGCTTCGGGAATGCGGGCTGCCAACTCAGAACCCCCATTCCCTGTGGCTGCAGCCAGCCAGGGGGCTCCAGGGTCGGGCGCGCCCGCGGGCCTGGGGGGCTTCTTGCCTGTGTGCAGGGCTTCTACGCACAAGGTGGCACCTCATCCCGGCCCAAGGGTGGTGGCAGGAACCCAGGAGGCGCTCGGGGACTCAGCAGGGCCCGCCCCTGGGGCCAGGGGTCTGGCAGGCTCCGGGGCAAATGGACTACGGAAGCCGAGAGGGGCCCGTCCGCGCCAAAACCCAAAACGCGCTGCGGCCTCCAGGGACACAGGGGACACAAGTGGCTGTGTGGCTTGCAGTGCCCGACCAGAGGGAGGGAGGTTGTCTGGCTGCTGAGGCGCAGCCGGTGTCAGCCCTTCGGGGAACTGCCCGTGGATGCTTCGGGAATGCGGGCTGCCAACTCAGAACCCCCATTCCCTGTGGCTGCAGCCAGCCAGGGGGCTCCAGGGTCGGGCGCGCCCGCGGGCCTGGGGGGCTTCTTGCCTGTGTGCAGGGCTTCTACGCACAAGGTGGCACCTCATCCCGGCCCAAGGGTGGTGGCAGGAACCCAGGAGGCGCTCGGGGACTCAGCAGGACCCGCCCCTGGGGCCAGGGGTCTGGCAGGCTCCGGGGCAAATGGACTACGGAAGCCGAGAGGGGCCCGTCCGCGCCAAAACCCAAAACGCGCTGCGGCCTCCAGGGACACAGGGGACACAAGTGGCTGTGTGGCTTGCAGTGCCCGACCAGAGGGAGGGAGGTTGTCTGGCTGCTGAGGCGCAGCCGGTGTCAGCCCTTCGGGGAACTGCCCGTGGATGCTTCGGGAATGGGGGCTGCCAACTCAGAACCCCCATTCCCTGTGGCTGCAGCCAGCCAGGGGGCTCCAGGGTCGGGCGCGCCCGCGGGCCTGGGGGGCTTCTTGCCTGTGTGCAGGGCTTCTACGCACAAGGTGGCACCTCATCCCGGCCCAAGGGTGGTGGCAGGAACCCAGGAGGCGCTCGGGGACTCAGCAGGGCCCGCCCCTGGGGCCAGGGGTCTGGCAGGCTCCGGGTTCAGATGGACTACGGAAGCCGAGAGGGGCCCGTCCGCGCCAAAACCCAAAACGCGCTGCGGCCTCCAGGGACACAGGGGACACAAGTGGCTGTGTGGCTTGCAGTGCCCGACCAGAGGGAGGGAGGTTGTCTGGCTGCTGAGGCGCAGCCGGTGTCAGCCCTTCGGGGAACTGCCCGTGGATGCTTCGGGAATGGGGGCTGCCAACTCAGAACCCCCGTTCCCTGTGGCTGCAGCCAGCCAGGGGGCTCCAGGGTCGGGCGCGCCCGCGGGCCTGGGGGGCTTCTTGCCTGTGTGCAGGGCTTCTACGCACAAGGTGGCACCTCATCCAGGCTCAAGGGTGGTGGCAGGAACCCAGGAGGCGCTCGGGGACTCAGCAGGGCCCGCCCCTGGGGCCAGGGGTCTGGCAAGCTCCGGGGCAAATGGACTACGGAAGCCGAGAGGGGCCCGTCCGCGCCAAAACCCAAAACGCGCTGCGGCCTCCAGGGACACAGGGGACACAAGTGGCTGTGTGGCTTGCAGTGCCCGACCAGAGGGAGGGAGGTTGTCTGGCTGCTGAGGCGCAGCCGGTGTCAGCCCTTCGGGGAACTGCCCGTGGATTCTTCGGGAATGGGGGCTGCCAATTCAGAACCCCCGTTCCCTGTGGCTGCAGCCAGCCAAGGGGCTCCAGGATCGGGCGCGCCCGAGGGCCTGGGGGGCTTCTTGCCTGTGTGCAGGGCTTCTACGCACAAGGTGGCACCTCATCCCGGACCAAGGGTGGTGGCAGGAACCCAGGAGGCGCTCCGGGACTCAGTAAGGCCCGCCCCTGGGGCCAGGGGTCTGGCAGGCTCCGGGGGCAAATGGACTACGGAAGCCGAGAGGGGCCCGTCCGCGCCAAAACCCAAAACGCGCTGCGGCCTCCAGGGACACAGGGGACACAAGTGGCTGTGTGGCTTGCAGTGCCCGACCAGAGGGAGGGAGGTTGTCTGGCTGCTGAGGCGCAGCCGGTGTCAGCCCTTCGGGGAACTGCCCGTGGATGCTTCGGGAATGGGGGCTGCCAACTCAGAACCCCCGTTCCCTGTGGCTGCAGCCAGCCAGGGGGCTCCAGGGTCGGGCGCGCCCGCGGGCCTGGGGGGCTTCTTGTCTGTGTGCAGGGCTTCTACGCACAAGGTGGCACCTCATCCCGGCCCAAGGGTGGTGGCAGGAACCCAGGAGGCGCTCGGGGACTCAGCAGGGCCCGCCCCTGGGGCCAGGGGTCTGGCAGGCTCCGGGGGCAAATGGACTACGGAAGCCGAGAGGGGCCCGTCCGCGCCAAAACCCAAAACGCGCTGCGGCCTCCAGGGACACAGGGGACACAAGTGGCTGTGTGGCTTGCAGTGCCCGACCAGAGGGAGGGAGGTTGTCTGGCTGCTGAGGCGCAGCCGGTGTCAGCCCTTCGGGGAACTGCCCGTGGATGCTTCGGGAATGGGGGCTGCCAACTCAGAACCCCCGTTCCCTGTGGCTGCAGCCAGCCAGGGGGCTCCAGGGTCGGGCGCGCCCGCGGGCCTGGGGGGCTTCTTGCCTGTGTGCAGGGCTTCTACGCACAAGGTGGCACCTCATCCCGGCCCAAGGGTGGTGGCAGGAACCCAGGAGGCGCTCGGGGACTCAGCAGGGCCCGCCCTTGGGGCCAGGGGTCTGGCAGGCTCCGGGGGCAAATGGACTACGGAAGCCGAGAGGGGCCCGTCCGCGCCAAAACCCAAAACGCGCTGCGGCCTCCAGGGACACAGGGGACACAAGTGGCTGTGTGGCTTGCAGTGCCCGACCAGAGGGAGGGAGGTTGTCTGGCTGCTGAGGCGCAGCCGGTGTCAGCCCTTCGGGGAACTGCCCGTGGATGCTTCGGGAATGGGGGCTGCCAACTCAGAACCCCCGTTCCCTGTGGCTGCAGCCAGCCAGGGGGCTCCAGGGTCGGGCGCGCCCGTGGGCCTGGGGGGCTTCTTGCCTGTGTGCAGGGCTTCTACGCACAAGGTGGCACCTCATCCCGGCCCAAAGGTGGTGGCAGGAACCCAGGAGGCGCTCGGGATTCAGCAGGGCCCGCCCCTGGGGCCAGGGGTCTGGCAGGCTCCGGGGCAAATGGACTACGGAAGCCGAGAGGGGCCCGTCCGCGCCAAAACCCAAAACGCGCTGCGGCCTCCAGGGACACAGGGGACACAAGTGGCTGTGTGGCTTGCAGTGCCCGAGCGGAGGGAGGGAGGTTGTCTGGCTGCTGAGGCGCAGCCGGTGTCAGCCCTTCGGGGAACTGCCCGTGGATGCTTCGGGAATGGGGGCTGCCAACTCAGAACCCCCGTTCCCTGTGGCTGCAGCCAGCCAGGGGGCTCCAGGGTCGGGCGCGCCCGCGGGCCTGGGGGGCTTCTTGCCTGTGTGCAGGGCTTCTACGCACAAGGTGGCACCTCATCCCGGACCAAGGGTGGTGGCAGGAACCCAGGAGGCGCTCGGGGACTCAGCAGGGCCCGCCCCTGGGGCCAGGGGTCTGGCAGGCTCCGGGGCAAATGGACTACGGAAGCCGAGAGGGGCCCGTCCGCACCAAAACCCAAAACGCGCTGCGGCCTCCAGGGACACAGGGGACACAAGTGGCTGTGTGGCTTGCAGTGCCCGAGCAGAGGGAGGGAGGTTGTCTGGCTGCTGAGGCGCAGCCGGTGTCAGCCCTTCGGGGAACTGCCCGTGGATGCTTCGGGAATGGGGGCTGCCAACTCAGAAACCCCGTTCCCTGTGGCTGCAGCCAGCCAGGGGGCTCCAGGGTCGGGCGCGCCCGTGGGCCTGGGGGGCTTCTTGCCTGTGTGCAGGGCTTCTACGCACAAGGTGGCACCTCATCCCGACCCAAGGGTGGTGGCAGGAACCCAGGAGGCGCTCGGGGACTCAGCAGGGCCCGCCCCTGGGGCCAGGGGTCTGGCAGGCTCCGGGGCAAATGGACTACGGAAGCCGAGAGGGGCCCGTCCGCGCCAAAACCCAAAACGCGCTGCGGCCTCCAGGGACACAGGGGACACAAGTGGCTGTGTGGCTTGCAGTGCCCGACCAGAGGGAGGGAGGTTGTCTGGCTGCTGAGGCGCAGCCGGTGTCAGCCCTTCGGGGAACTGCCCGTGGATTCTTCGGGAATGGGGGCTGCCAACTCAGAACCCCCGTTCCCTGTGGCTGCAGCCAGCCAAGGGGCTCCAGGATCGGGCGCGCCCGAGGGCCTGGGGGGCTTCTTGCCTGTGTGCAGGGCTTCTACGCACAAGGTGGCACCTCATCCCGGCCCAAGGGTGGTGGCAGGAACCCAGGAGGCGCTCCGGGACTCAGCAAGGCCCGCCCCTGGGGCCAGGGGTCTGGCAGGCTCCGGGGGCAAATGGACTACGGAAGCCGAGAGGGGCCCGTCCGCGCCAAAACCCAAAACGCGCTGCGGCCTCCAGGGACACAGGGGACACAAGTGGCTGTGTGGCTTGCAGTGCCCGACCAGAGGGAGGGAGGTTGTCTGGCTGCTGAGGCGCAGCCGGTGTCAGCCCTTCGGGGAACTGCCCGTGGATGCTTCGGGAATGGGGGCTGCCAACTCAGAACCCCCGTTCCCTGTGGCTGCAGCCAGCCAGGGGGCTCCAGGGTCGGGCGCGCCCGCGGGCCTGGGGGGCTTCTTGTCTGTGTGCAGGGCTTCTACGCACAAGGTGGCACCTCATCCCGGCCCAAGGGTGGTGGCAGGAACCCAGGAGGCGCTCGGGGACTCAGCAGGGCCCGCCCCTGGGGCCAGGGGTCTGGCAGGCTCCGGGGCAAATGGACTACGGAAGCCGAGAGGGGCCCGTCCGCGCCAAAACCCAAAACGCGCTGCGGCCTCCAGGGACACAGGGGACACAAGTGGCTGTGTGGCTTGCAGTGCCCGACCAGAGGGAGGGAGGTTGTCTGGCTGCTGAGGCGCAGCCGGTGTCAGCCCTTCGGGGAACTGCCCGTGGATTCTTCGGGAATGGGGGCTGCCAACTCAGAACCCCCGTTCCCTGTGGCTGCAGCCAGCCAGGGGGCTCCAGGATCGGGCGCGCCCGCGGGCCTGGGGGGCTTCTTGCCTGTGTGCAGGGCTTCTACGCACAAGGTGGCACCTCATCCCGGCCCAAGGGTGGTGGCAGGAACCCAGGAGGCGCTCGGGGACTCAGCAAGGCCCGCCCCTGGGGCCAGGGGTCTGGCAGGCTCCGGGGGCAAATGGACTACGGAAGCCGAGAGGGGCCCGTCCGCGCCAAAACCCAAAACGCGCTGCGGCCTCCAGGGACACAGGGGACACAAGTGGCTGTGTGGCTTGCAGTGCCCGACCAGAGGGAGGGAGGTTGTCTGGCTGCTGAGGCGCAGCCGGTGTCAGCCCTTCGGGGAACTGCCCGTGGATGCTTCGGGAATGCGGGCTGCCAACTCAGAACCCCCATTCCCTGTGGCTGCAGCCAGCCAGGGGGCTCCAGGGTCGGGCGCGCCCGCGGGCCTGGGGGGCTTCTTGCCTGTGTGCAGGGCTTCTACGCACAAGGTGGCACCTCATCCCGGACCAAGGGTGGTGGCAGGAACCCAGGAGGCGCTCGGGGACTCAGCAGGGCCCGCCCCTGGGGCCAGGGGTCTGGCAGGCTCCGGGGGCAAATGGACTACGGAAGCCGAGAGGGGCCCGTCCGCGCCAAAACCCAAAACGCGCTGCGGCCTCCAGGGACACAGGGGACACAAGTGGCTGTGTGGCTTGCAGTGCCCGACCAGAGGGAGGGAGGTTGTCTGGCTGCTGAGGCGCAGCCGGTGTCAGCCCTTCGGGGAACTGCCCGTGGATGCTTTGGGAATGGGGGCTGCCAACTCAGAACCCCCGTTCCCTGTGGCTGCAGCCAGCCAGGGGGCTCCAGGGTCGGGCGCGCCCGCGGGCCTGGGGGGCTTCTTGCCTGTGTGCAGGGCTTCTACGCACAAGGTGGCACCTCATCCAGGCTCAAGGGTGGTGGCAGGAACCCAGGAGGCGCTCGGGGACTCAGCAGGGCCGGCCCCTGGGGCCAGGGGTCTGGCAAGCTCCGGGGCAAATGGACTACGGAAGCCGAGAGGGGCCCGTCCGCGCCAAAACCCAAAACGCGCTGCGGCCTCCAGGGACACAGGGGACACAAGTGGCTGTGTGGCTTGCAGTGCCCGAGCGGAGGGAGGGATGTTGTCTGGCTGCTGAGGCGCAGCCGGTGTCAGCCCTTCGGGGAACTGCCCGTGGATGCTTCGGGAATGGGGGCTGCCAACTCAGAACCTCCGTTCCCTGTGGCTGCAGCCAGCCAGGGGGCTCCAGGGTCGGGCGCGCCCGCGGGCCTGGGGGGCTTCTTGCCTGTGTGCAGGGCTTCTACGCACAAGGTGGCACCTCATCCCGGACCAAGGGTGGTGGCAGGAACCCAGGAGGCGCTCGGGGACTCAGCAGGGCCCGCCCCTGGGGCCAGGGGTCTGGCAGGCTCCGGGGCAAATGGACTACGGAAGCCGAGAGGGGCCCGTCCGCACCAAAACCCAAAACGCGCTGCGGCCTCCAGGGACACAGGGGACACAAGTGGCTGTGTGGCTTGCAGTGCCCGACCAGAGGGAGGGAGGTTGTCTGGCTGCTGAGGCGCAGCCGGTGTCAGCCCTTCGGGGAACTGCCCGTGGATGCATCGGGAATGGGGGCTGCCAACTCAGAACCCCCGTTCCCTGTGGCTGCAGCCAGCCAGGGGGCTCCAGGGTCGGGCGCGCCCGTGGGCCTGGGGGGCTTCTTGCCTGTGTGCAGGGCTTCTACGCACAAGGTGGCACCTCATCCCGACCCAAGGGTGGTGGCAGGAACCCAGGAGGCGCTCGGGGACTCAGCAGGGCCCGCCCCTGGGGCCAGGGGTCTGGCAGGCTCCGGGGCAAATGGACTACGGAAGCCGAGAGGGGCCCGTCCGCGCCAAAACCCAAAACGCGCTGCGGCCTCCAGGGACACAGGGGACACAAGTGGCTGTGTGGCTTGCAGTGCCCGACCAGAGGGAGGGAGGTTGTCTGGCTGCTGAGGCGCAGCCGGTGTCAGCCCTTCGGGGAACTGCCCGTGGATTCTTCGGGAATGGGGGCTGCCAACTCAGAACCCCCGTTCCCTGTGGCTGCAGCCAGCCAAGGGGCTCCAGGATCGGGCGCGCCCGAGGGCCTGGGGGGCTTCTTGCCTGTGTGCAGGGCTTCTACGCACAAGGTGGCACCTCATCCCGGCCCAAGGGTGGTGGCAGGAACCCAGGAGGCGCTCCGGGACACAGCAAGGCCCGCCCCTGGGGCCAGGGGTCTGGCAGGCTCCGGGGGCAAATGGACTACGGAAGCCGAGAGGGGCCCGTCCGCGCCAAAACCCAAAACGCGCTGCGGCCTCCAGGGACACAGGGGACACAAGTGGCTGTGTGGCTTGCAGTGCCCGAGCAGAGGGAGGGAGGTTGTCTGGCTGCTGAGGCGCAGCCGGTGTCAGCCCTTCGGGGAACTGCCCGTGGATGCTTCGGGAATGGGGGCTGCCAACTCAGAAACCCCGTTCCCTGTGGCTGCAGCCAGCCAGGGGGCTCCAGGGTCGGGCGCGCCCGCGGGCCTGGGGGGCTTCTTGCCTGTGTGCAGGGCTTCTACGCACAAGGTGGCACCTCATCCCGGACCAAGGGTGGTGGCAGGAACCCAGGAGGCGCTCGGGGACTCAGCAGGGCCCGCCCCTGGGGCCAGGGGTCTGGCAGGCTCCGGGGCAAATGGACTACGGAAGCCGAGAGGGGCCCGTCCGCACCAAAACCCAAAACGCGCTGCGGCCTCCAGGGACACAGGGGACACAAGTGGCTGTGTGGCTTGCAGTGCCCGAGCAGAGGGAGGGAGGTTGTCTGGCTGCTGAGGCGCAGCCGGTGTCAGCCCTTCGGGGAACTGCCCGTGGATGCTTCGGGAATGGGGGCTGCCAACTCAGAAACCCCGTTCCCTGTGGCTGCAGCCAGCCAGGGGGCTCCAGGGTCGGGCGCGCCCGTGGGCCTGGGGGGCTTCTTGCCTGTGTGCAGGGCTTCTACGCACAAGGTGGCACCTCATCCCGACCCAAGGGTGGTGGCAGGAACCCAGGAGGCGCTCGGGGACTCAGCAGGGCCCGCCCCTGGGGCCAGGGGTCTGGCAGGCTCCGGGGCAAATGGACTACGGAAGCCGAGAGGGGCCCGTCCGCGCCAAAACCCAAAACGCGCTGCGGCCTCCAGGGACACAGGGGACACAAGTGGCTGTGTGGCTTGCAGTGCCCGACCAGAGGGAGGGAGGTTGTCTGGCTGCTGAGGCGCAGCCGGTGTCAGCCCTTCGGGGAACTGCCCGTGGATTCTTCGGGAATGGGGGCTGCCAACTCAGAACCCCCGTTCCCTGTGGCTGCAGCCAGCCAAGGGGCTCCAGGATCGGGCGCGCCCGAGGGCCTGGGGGGCTTCTTGCCTGTGTGCAGGGCTTCTACGCACAAGGTGGCACCTCATCCCGGCCCAAGGGTGGTGGCAGGAACCCAGGAGGCGCTCCGGGACTCAGCAAGGCCCGCCCCTGGGGCCAGGGGTCTGGCAGGCTCCGGGGGCAAATGGACTACGGAAGCCGAGAGGGGCCCGTCCGCGCCAAAACCCAAAACGCGCTGCGGCCTCCAGGGACACAGGGGACACAAGTGGCTGTGTGGCTTGCAGTGCCCGACCAGAGGGAGGGAGGTTGTCTGGCTGCTGAGGCGCAGCCGGTGTCAGCCCTTCGGGGAACTGCCCGTGGATGCTTCGGGAATGGGGGCTGCCAACTCAGAACCCCCGTTCCCTGTGGCTGCAGCCAGCCAGGGGGCTCCAGGGTCGGGCGCGCCCGCGGGCCTGGGGGGCTTCTTGTCTGTGTGCAGGGCTTCTACGCACAAGGTGGCACCTCATCCCGGCCCAAGGGTGGTGGCAGGAACCCAGGAGGCGCTCGGGGACTCAGCAGGGCCCGCCCCTGGGGCCAGGGGTCTGGCAGGCTCCGGGGCAAATGGACTACGGAAGCCGAGAGGGGCCCGTCCGCGCCAAAACCCAAAACGCGCTGCGGCCTCCAGGGACACAGGGGACACAAGTGGCTGTGTGGCTTGCAGTGCCCGACCAGAGGGAGGGAGGTTGTCTGGCTGCTGAGGCGCAGCCGGTGTCAGCCCTTCGGGGAACTGCCCGTGGATTCTTCGGGAATGGGGGCTGCCAACTCAGAACCCCCGTTCCCTGTGGCTGCAGCCAGCCAGGGGGCTCCAGGATCGGGCGCGCCCGCGGGCCTGGGGGGCTTCTTGCCTGTGTGCAGGGCTTCTACGCACAAGGTGGCAGCTCATCCCGGCCCAAGGGTGGTGGCAGGAACCCAGGAGGCGCTCGGGGACTCAGCAAGGCCCGCCCCTGGGGCCAGGGGTCTGGCAGGCTCCGGGGGCAAATGGACTACGGAAGCCGAGAGGGGCCCGTCCGCGCCAAAACCCAAAACGCGCTGCGGCCTCCAGGGACACAGGGGACACAAGTGGCTGTGTGGCTTGCAGTGCCCGACCAGAGGGAGGGAGGTTGTCTGGCTGCTGAGGCGCAGCCGGTGTCAGCCCTTCGGGGAACTGCCCGTGGATGCTTCGGGAATGCGGGCTGCCAACTCAGAACCCCCATTCCCTGTGGCTGCAGCCAGCCAGGGGGCTCCAGGGTCGGGCGCGCCCGCGGGCCTGGGGGGCTTCTTGCCTGTGTGCAGGGCTTCTACGCACAAGGTGGCACCTCATCCCGGACCAAGGGTGGTGGCAGGAACCCAGGAGGCGCTCGGGGACTCAGCAGGGCCCGCCCCTGGGGCCAGGGGTCTGGCAGGCTCCGGGGGCAAATGGACTACGGAAGCCGAGAGGGGCCCGTCCGCGCCAAAACCCAAAACGCGCTGCGGCCTCCAGGGACACAGGGGACACAAGTGGCTGTGTGGCTTGCAGTGCCCGACCTGAGGGAGGGAGGTTGTCTGGCTGCTGAGGCGCAGCCGGTGTCAGCCCTTCGGGGAACTGCCCGTGGATGCTTTGGGAATGGGGGCTGCCAACTCAGAACCCCCGTTCCCTGTGGCTGCAGCCAGCCAGGGGGCTCCAGGGTCGGGCGCGCCCGCGGGCCTGGGGGGCTTCTTGCCTGTGTGCAGGGCTTCTACGCACAAGGTGGCACCTCATCCAGGCTCAAGGGTGGTGGCAGGAACCCAGGAGGCGCTCGGGGACTCAGCAGGGCCGGCCCCTGGGGCCAGGGGTCTGGCAAGCTCCGGGGCAAATGGACTACGGAAGCCGAGAGGGGCCCGTCCGCGCCAAAACCCAAAACGCGCTGCGGCCTCCAGGGACACAGGGGACACAAGTGGCTGTGTGGCTTGCAGTGCCCGAGCGGAGGGAGGGATGTTGTCTGGCTGCTGAGGCGCAGCCGGTGTCAGCCCTTCGGGGAACTGCCCGTGGATGCTTCGGGAATGGGGGCTGCCAACTCAGAACCTCCGTTCCCTGTGGCTGCAGCCAGCCAGGGGGCTCCAGGGTCGGGCGCGCCCGCGGGCCTGGGGGGCTTCTTGCCTGTGTGCAGGGCTTCTACGCACAAGGTGGCACCTCATCCCGGACCAAGGGTGGTGGCAGGAACCCAGGAGGCGCTCGGGGACTCAGCAGGGCCCGCCCCTGGGGCCAGGGGTCTGGCAGGCTCCGGGGCAAATGGACTACGGAAGCCGAGAGGGGCCCGTCCGCGCCAAAACCCAAAACGCGCTGCGGCCTCCAGGGACACAGGGGACACAAGTGGCTGTGTGGCTTGCAGTGCCCGAGCAGAGGGAGGGAGGTTGTCTGGCTGCTGAGGCGCAGCCGGTGTCAGCCCTTCGGGGAACTGCCCGTGGATGCTTCGGGAATGGGGGCTGCCAACTCAGAACCCCCATTCCCTGTGGCTGCAGCCAGCCAGGGGGCTCCAGGGTCCGGCGCGCCCGCGGGCCTGGGGGGCTTCTTGCCTGTGTGCAGGGCTTCTACGCACAAGGTGGCACCTCATCCCGGCCCAAGGGTGGTGGCAGGAACCCAGGAGGCGCTCGGGGACTCAGCAGGGCCCGCCCCTGGGGCCAGGGGTCTGGCAGGCTCCGGGGGCAAATGGACTACGGAAACCGAGAGGGGCCCGTCCGCGCCAAAACCCAAAACGCGCTGCGGCCTCCAGGGACACAGGGGACACAAGTGGCTGTGTGGCTTGCAGTGCCCGACCAGAGGGAGGGAGGTTGTCTGGCTGCTGAGGCGCAGCCGGTGTCAGCCCTTCGGGGAACTGCCCGTGGATGCTTCGGGAATGGGGGCTGCCAATTCAGAACCCCCATTCCCTGTGGCTGCAGCCAGCCAGGGGGCTCCAGGGTCGGGCGCGCCCGCGGGCCTGGGGGGCTTCTTGCCTGTGTGCAGGGCTTCTACGCACAAGGTGGCACCTCATCCCGGCCCAAGGGTGGTGGCAGGAACCCAGGAGGCGCTCGGGGACTCAGCAGGGCCCGCCCCTGGGGCCAGGGGTCTGGCAGGCTCCGGGGGCAAATGGACTACGGAAGCCGAGAGGGGCCCGTCCGCGCCAAAACCCAAAACGCGCTGCGGCCTCCAGGGACACAGGGGACACAAGTGGCTGTGTGGCTTGCAGTGCCCGACCAGAGGGAGGGAGGTTGTCTGGCTGCTGAGGCGCAGCCGGTGTCAGCCCTTCGGGGAACTGCCCGTGGATGCTTCGGGAATGGGGGCTGCCAACTCAGAACCCCCGTTCCCTGTGGCTGCAGCCAGCCAGGGGGCTCCAGGGTCGGGCGCGCCCGCGTGCCTGGGGGGCTTCTTGCCTGTGTGCAGGGCTTCTACGCACAAGGTGGCACCTCATCCCGGCCCAAGGGTGGTGGCAGGAACCCAGGAGGCGCTCGGGGACTCAGCAGGGCCCGCCCCTGGGGCCAGGGGTCTGGCAGGCTCCGGGGGCAAATGGACTACGGAAGCCGAGAGGGGCCCGTCCGCGCCAAATCCCAAAACGCGCTGCGGCCTCCAGGGACACAGGGGACACAAGTGGCTGTGTGGCTTGCAGTGCCCGAGCAGAGGGAGGGAGGTTGTCTGGCTGCTGAGGCGCAGCCGGTGTCAGCCCTTCGGGGAACTGCCCGTGGATGCTTCGGGAATGGGGGCTGCCAACTCAGAACCCCCGTTCCCTGTGGCTGCAGCCAGCCAGGGGGCTCCAGGGTCGGGCGCGCCCGCGGGCCTGGGGGGCTTCTTGCCTGTGTGCAGGGCTTCTACGCACAAGGTGGCACCTCATCCCGGACCAAGGGTGGTGGCAGGAACCCAGGAGGCGCTCGGGGACTCAGCAGGGCCCGCCCCTGGGGCCAGGGGTCTGGCAGGCTCCGGGGCAAATGGACTACGGAAGCCGAGAGGGGCCCGTCCGCACCAAAACCCAAAACGCGCTGCGGCCTCCAGGGACACAGGGGACACAAGTGGCTGTGTGGCTTGCAGTGCCCGAGCAGAGGGAGGGAGGTTGTCTGGCTGCTGAGGCGCAGCCGGTGTCAGCCCTTCGGGGAACTGCCCGTGGATGCTTCAGGAATGGGGGCTGCCAACTCAGAAACCCCGTTCCCTGTGGCTGCAGCCAGCCAGGGGGCTCCAGGGTCGGGCGCGCCCGTGGGCCTGGGGGGCTTCTTGCCTGTGTGCAGGGCTTCTACGCACAAGGTGGCACCTCATCCCGACCCAAGGGTGGTGGCAGGAACCCAGGAGGCGCTCGGGGACTCAGCAGGGCCCGCCCCTGGGGCCAGGGGTCTGGCAGGCTCCGGGGCAAATGGACTACGGAAGCCGAGAGGGGCCCGTCCGCGCCAAAACCCAAAACGCGCTGCGGCCTCCAGGGACACAGGGGACACAAGTGGCTGTGTGGCTTGCAGTGCCCGACCAGAGGGAGGGAGGTTGTCTGGCTGCTGAGGCGCAGCCGGTGTCAGCCCTTCGGGGAACTGCCCGTGGATTCTTCGGGAATGGGGGCTGCCAACTCAGAACCCCCGTTCCCTGTGGCTGCAGCCAGCCAAGGGGCTCCAGGATCGGGCGCGCCCGAGGGACTGGGGGGCTTCTTGCCTGTGTGCAGGGCTTCTACGCACAAGGTGGCACCTCATCCCGGCCCAAGGGTGGTGGCAGGAACCCAGGAGGCGCTCCGGGACTCAGCAAGGCCCGCCCCTGGGGCCAGGGGTCTGGCAGGCTCCGGGGGCAAATGGACTACGGAAGCCGAGAGGGGCCCGTCCGCGCCAAAACCCAAAACGCGCTGCGGCCTCCAGGGACACAGGGGACACAAGTGGCTGTGTGGCTTGCAGTGCCCGACCAGAGGGAGGGAGGTTGTCTGGCTGCTGAGGCGCAGCCGGTGTCAGCCCTTCGGGGAACTGCCCGTGGATGCTTCGGGAATGGGGGCTGCCAACTCAGAACCCCCGTTCCCTGTGGCTGCAGCCAGCCAGGGGGCTCCAGGGTCGGGCGCGCCCGCGGGCCTGGGGGGCTTCTTGTCTGTGTGCAGGGCTTCTACGCACAAGGTGGCACCTCATCCCGGCCCAAGAGTGGTGGCAGGAACCCAGGAGGCGCTCGGGGACTCAGCAGGGCCCGCCCCTGGGGCCAGGGGTCTGGCAGGCTCCGGGGCAAATGGACTACGGAAGCCGAGAGGGGCCCGTCCGCGCCAAAACCCAAAACGCGCTGCGGCCTCCAGGGACACAGGGGACACAAGTGGCTGTGTGGCTTGCAGTGCCCGACCAGAGGGAGGGAGGTTGTCTGGCTGCTGAGGCGCAGCCGGTGTCAGCCCTTCGGGGAACTGCCCGTGGATTCTTCGGGAATGGGGGCTGCCAACTCAGAACCCCCGTTCCATGTGGCTGCAGCCAGCCAGGGGGCTCCAGGATCGGGCGCGCCCGCGGGCCTGGGGGGCTTCTTGCCTGTGTGCAGGGCTTCTACGCACAAGGTGGCACCTCATCCCGGCCCAAGGGTGGTGGCAGGAACCCAGGAGGCGCTCGGGGACTCAGCAAGGCCCGCCCCTGGGGCCAGGGGTCTGGCAGGCTCCGGGGGCAAATGGACTACGGAAGCCGAGAGGGGCCCGTCCGCGCCAAAACCCAAAACGCGCTGCGGCCTCCAGGGACACAGGGGACACAAGTGGCTGTGTGGCTTGCAGTGCCCGACCAGAGGGAGGGAGGTTGTCTGGCTGCTGAGGCGCAGCCGGTGTCAGCCCTTCGGGGAACTGCCCGTGGATGCTTCGGGAATGCGGGCTGCCAACTCAGAACCCCCATTCCCTGTGGCTGCAGCCAGCCAGGGGGCTCCAGGGTCGGGCGCGCCCGCGGGCCTGGGGGGCTTCTTGCCTGTGTGCAGGTCTTCTACGCACAAGGTGGCACCTCATCCCGGCCCAAGGGTGGTGGCAGGAACCCAGGAGGCGCTCGGGGACTCAGCAGGGCCCGCCCCTGGGGCCAGGGGTCTGGCAGGCTCCGGGGCAAATGGACTACGGAAGCCGAGAGGGGCCCGTCCGCGCCAAAACCCAAAACGCGCTGCGGCCTCCAGGGACACAGGGGACACAAGTGGCTGTGTGGCTTGCAGTGCCCGAGCAGAGGGAGGGAGGTTGTCTGGCTGCTGAGGCGCAGCCGGTGTCAGCCCTTCGGGGAACTGCCCGTGGATGCTTCGGGAATGGGGGCTGCCAACTCAGAACCCCCGTTCCCTGTGGCTGCAGCCAGCCAGGGGGCTCCAGGGTCGGGCGCGCCCGCGGGCCTGGGGGGCTTCTTGCCTGTGTGCAGGGCTTCTACGCACAAGGTGGCACCTCATCCCGGCCCAAGGGTGGTGGCAGGAACCCAGGAGGCGCTCGGGGACTCAGCAGGGCCCGCCCCTGGGGCCAGGGTTCTGGCAGGCTCCGGGGGCAAATGGACTATGGAAACCGAGAGGGGCCCGTCCGCGCCAAAACCCAAAACGCGCTGCGGCCTCCAGGGACACAGGGGACACAAGTGGCTGTGTGGCTTGCAGTGCCCGACCAGAGGGAGGGAGGTTGTCTGGCTGCTGAGGCGCAGCCGGTGTCAGCCCTTCGGGGAACTGCCCGTGGATGCTTCGGGAATGGGGGCTGCCAATTCAGAACCCCCATTCACTGTGGCTGCAGCCAGCCAGGGGGCTCCAGGGTCGGGCGCGCCCGCGGGCCTGGGGGGCTTCTTGCCTGTGTGCAGGGCTTCTACGCACAAGGTGGCACCTCATCCCGGCCCAAGGGTGGTGGCAGGAACCCAGGAGGCGCTCGGGGACTCAGCAGGGCCCGCCCCTGGGGCCAGGGGTCTGGCAGGCTCCGGGGGCAAATGGACTACGGAAGCCGAGAGGGGCCCGTCCGCGCCAAAACCCAAAACGCGCTGCGGACTCCAGGGACACAGGGGACACAAGTGGCTGTGTGGCTTGCAGTGCCCGACCAGAGGGAGGGAGGTTGTCTGGCTGCTGAGGCGCAGCCGGTGTCAGCCCTTCGGGGAACTGCCCGTGGATGCTTCGGGAATGGGGGGCTGCCAACTCAGAACCCCCGTTCCCTGTGGCTGCAGCCAGCCAGGGGGCTCCAGGGTCGGGCGCGCCCGCGGGCCTGGGGGGCTTCTTGCCTGTGTGCAGGGCTTCTACGCACAAGGTGGCACCTCATCCCGGCCCAAGGGTGGTGGCAGGAACCCAGGAGGCGCTCGGGGACTCAGCAGGGCCCGCCCCTGGGGCCAGGGGTCTGGCAGGCTCCGGGGGCAAATGGACTACGGAAGCCGAGAGGGGCCCGTCCGTGCCAAATCCCAAAACGCGCTGCGGCCTCCAGGGACACAGGGGACACAAGTGGCTGTGTGGCTTGCAGTGCCCGAGCAGAGGGAGGGAGGTTGTCTGGCTGCTGAGGCGCAGCCGGTGTCAGCCCTTCGGGGAACTGCCCGTGGATGCTTCGGGAATGGGGGCTGCCAACTCAGAAACCCCGTTCCCTGTGGCTGCAGCCAGCCAGGGGGCTCCAGGGTCGGGCGCGCCCGTGGGCCTGGGGGGCTTCTTGCCTGTGTGCAGGGCTTCTACGCACAAGGTGGCACCTCATCCCGACCCAAGGGTGGTGGCAGGAACCCAGGAGGCGCTCGGGGACTCAGCAGGGCCCGCCCCTGGGGCCAGGGGTCTGGCAGGCTCCGGGGCAAATGGACTACGGAAGCCGAGAGGGGCCCGTCCGCGCCAAAACCCAAAACGCGCTGCGGCCTCCAGGGACACAGGGGACACAAGTGGCTGTGTGGCTTGCAGTGCCCGACCAGAGGGAGGGAGGTTGTCTGGCTGCTGAGGCGCAGCCGGTGTCAGCCCTTCGGGGAACTGCCCGTGGATTCTTCGGGAATGGGGGCTGCCAACTCAGAACCCCCGTTCCCTGTGGCTGCAGCCAGCCAAGGGGCTCCAGGATCGGGCGCGCCCGAGGGCCTGGGGGGCTTCTTGCCTGTGTGCAGGGCTTCTACGCACAAGGTGGCACCTCATCCCGGCCCAAGGGTGGTGGCAGGAACCCAGGAGGCGCTCCGGGACTCAGCAAGGCCCGCCCCTGGGGCCAGGGGTCTGGCAGGCTCCGGGGGCAAATGGACTACGGAAGCCGAGAGGGGCCCGTCCGCGCCAAAACCCAAAACGCGCTGCGGCCTCCAGGGACACAGGGGACACAAGTGGCTGTGTGGCTTGCAGTGCCCGAGCAGAGGGAGGGAGGTTGTCTGGCTGCTGAGGCGCAGCCGGTGTCAGCCCTTCAGGGAACTGCCCGTGGATGCTTCGGGAATGCGGGCTGCCAACTCAGAACCCCCGTTCCCTGTGGCTGCAGCCAGCCAGGGGGCTCCAGGGTCGGGCGCGCCTGCGGGCCTGGGGGGCTTCTTGCCTGTGTGCAGGGCTTCTACGCACAAGGTGGCACCTCATCCCGGCCCAAGGGTGGTGGCAGGAACCCAGGAGGCGCTCGGGGACTCAGCAGGGCCCGCCCCTGGGGCCAGGGGTCTGGCAGGCTCCGGGGGCAAATGGACTACGGAAGCCGAGAGGGGCCCGTCCGCGCCAAAACCCAAAACGCGCTGCGGCCTCCAGGGACACAGGGGACACAAGTGGCTGTGTGGCTTGCAGTGCCCGACCAGAGGGAGGGAGGTTGTCTGGCTGCTGAGGCGCAGCCGGTGTCAGCCCTTCGGGGAACTGCCCGTGGATGCTTCGGGAATGGGGGCTGCCAACTCAGAACCCCCGTTCCCTGTGGCTGCAGCCAGCCAGGGGGCTCCAGGGTCGGGCGCGCCCGCGGGCCTGGGGGGCTTCTTGCCTGTGTGCAGGGCTTCTACGCACAAGGTGGCACCTCATCCAGGCTCAAGGGTGGTGGCAGGAACCCAGGAGGCGCTCGGGGACTCAGCAGGGCCCGCCCCTGGGGCCAGGGGTCTGGCAGGCTCCGGGGCAAATGGACTACGGAAGCCGAGAGGGGCCCGTCCGCACCAAAACCCAAAACGCGCTGCGGCCTCCAGGGACACAGGGGACACAAGTGGCTGTGTGGCTTGCAGTGCCCGAGCAGAGGGAGGGAGGTTGTCTGGCTGCTGAGGCGCAGCCGGTGTCAGCCCTTCGGGGAACTGCCCGTGGATGCTTCGGGAATGGGGGCTGCCAACTCAGAACCCCCGTTCCCTGTGGCTGCAGCCAGCCAGGGGGCTCCAGGGTCGGGCGCGCCCGTGGGCCTGGGGGGCTTCTTGCCTGTGTGCAGGGCTTCTACGCACAAGGTGGCACCTCATCCCGACCCAAGGGTGGTGGCAGGAACCCAGGAGGCGCTCGGGGACTCAGCAGGGCCCGCCCCTGGGGCCAGGGGTCTGGCAGGCTCCGGGGCAAATGGACTACGGAAGCCGAGAGGGGCCCGTCCGCGCCAAAACCCAAAACGCGCTGCGGCCTCCAGGGACACAGGGGACACAAGTGGCTGTGTGGCTTGCAGTGCCCGAGCGGAGGGAGGGATGTTGTCTGGCTGCTGAGGCGCAGCCGGTGTCAGCCCTTCGGGGAACTGCCCGTGGATGCTTCGGGAATGGGGGCTGCCAACTCAGAACCTCCGTTCCCTGTGGCTGCAGCCAGCCAGGGGGCTCCAGGGTCGGGCGCGCCCGCGGGCCTGGGGGGCTTCTTGCCTGTGTGCAGGGCTTCTACGCACAAGGTGGCACCTCATCCCGGACCAAGGGTGGTGGCAGGAACCCAGGAGGCGCTCGGGGACTCAGCAGGGCCCGCCCCTGGGGCCAGGGGTCTGGCAGGCTCCGGGGCAAATGGACTACGGAAGCCGAGAGGGGCCCGTCCGCGCCAAAACCCAAAACGCGCTGCGGCCTCCAGGGACACAGGGGACACAAGTGGCTGTGTGGCTTGCAGTGCCCGAGCAGAGGGAGGGAGGTTGTCTGGCTGCTGAGGCGCAGCCGGTGTCAGCCCTTCGGGGAACTGCCCGTGGATGCTTCGGGAATGGGGGCTGCCAACTCAGAACCCCCATTCCCTGTGGCTGCAGCCAGCCAGGGGGCTCCAGGGTCGGGCGCGCCCGCGGGCCTGGGGGGCTTCTTGCCTGTGTGCAGGGCTTCTACGCACAAGGTGGCACCTCATCCCGGCCCAAGGGTGGTGGCAGGAACCCAGGAGGCGCTCGGGGACTCAGCAGGGCCCGCCCCTGGGGCCAGGGGTCTGGCAGGCTCCGGGGGCAAATGGACTACGGAAACCGAGAGGGGCCCGTCCGCGCCAAAACCCAAAACGCGCTGCGGCCTCCAGGGACACAGGGGACACAAGTGGCTGTGTGGCTTGCAGTGCCCGACCAGAGGGAGGGAGGTTGTCTGGCTGCTGAGGCGCAGCCGGTGTCAGCCCTTCGGGGAACTGCCCGTGGATGCTTCGGGAATGGGGGCTGCCAATTCAGAACCCCCATTCACTGTGGCTGCAGCCAGCCAGGGGGCTCCAGGGTCGGGCGCGCCCGCGGGCCTGGGGGGCTTCTTGCCTGTGTGCAGGGCTTCTACGCACAAGGTGGCACCTCATCCCGGCCCAAGGGTGGTGGCAGGAACCCAGGAGGCGCTCGGGGACTCAGCAGGGCCCGCCCCTGGGGCCAGGGGTCTGGCACGCTCCGGGGGCAAATGGACTACGGAAGCCGAGAGGGGCCCGTCCGCGCCAAAACCCAAAACGCGCTGCGGCCTCCAGGGACACAGGGGACACAAGTGGCTGTGTGGCTTGCAGTGCCCGACCAGAGGGAGGGAGGTTGTCTGGCTGCTGAGGCGCAGCCGGTGTCAGCCCTTCGGGGAACTGCCCGTGGATGCTTCGGGAATGGGGGCTGCCAACTCAGAACCCCCGTTCCCTGTGGCTGCAGCCAGCCAGGGGGCTCCAGGGTCGGGCGCGCCCGCGTGCCTGGGGGGCTTCTTGCCTGTGTGCAGGGCTTCTACGCACAAGGTGGCACCTCATCCCGGCCCAAGGGTGGTGGCAGGAACCCAGGAGGCGCTCGGGGACTCAGCAGGGCCCGCCCCTGGGGCCAGGGGTCTGGCAGGCTCCGGGGGCAAATGGACTACGGAAGCCGAGAGGGGCCCGTCCGCGCCAAATCCCAAAACGCGCTGCGGCCTCCAGGGACACAGGGGACACAAGTGGCTGTGTGGCTTGCAGTGCCCGACCAGAGGGAGGGAGGTTGTCTGGCTGCTGAGGCGCAGCCGGTGTCAGCCCTTCGGGGAACTGCCCGTGGATGCTTCGGGAATGGGGGCTGCCAACTCAGAACCCCCGTTCCCTGTGGCTGCAGCCAGCCAGGGGGCTCCAGGGTCGGGCGCGCCCGCGGGCCTGGGGGGCTTCTTGCCTGTGTGCAGGGCTTCTACGCACAAGGTGGCACCTCATCCCGGACCAAGGGTGGTGGCAGGAACCCAGGAGGCGCTCGGGGACTCAGCAGGGCCCGCCCCTGGGGCCAGGGGTCTGGCAGGCTCCGGGGCAAATGGACTACGGAAGCCGAGAGGGGCCCGTCCGCACCAAAACCCAAAACGCGCTGCGGCCTCCAGGGACACAGGGGACACAAGTGGCTGTGTGGCTTGCAGTGCCCGAGCAGAGGGAGGGAGGTTGTCTGGCTGCTGAGGCGCAGCCGGTGTCAGCCCTTCGGGGAACTGCCCGTGGATGCTTCGGGAATGGGGGCTGCCAACTCAGAAACCCCGTTCCCTGTGGCTGCAGCCAGCCAGGGGGCTCCAGGGTCGGGCGCGCCCGTGGGCCTGGGGGGCTTCTTGCCTGTGTGCAGGGCTTCTACGCACAAGGTGGCACCTCATCCCGACCCAAGGGTGGTGGCAGGAACCCAGGAGGCGCTCGGGGACTCAGCAGGGCCCGCCCCTGGGGCCAGGGGTCTGGCAGGCTCCGGGGCAAATGGACTACGGAAGCCGAGAGGGGCCCGTCCGCGCCAAAACCCAAAACGCGCTGCGGCCTCCAGGGACACAGGGGACACAAGTGGCTGTGTGGCTTGCAGTGCCCGACCAGAGGGAGGGAGGTTGTCTGGCTGCTGAGGCGCAGCCGGTGTCAGCCCTTCGGGGAACTGCCCGTGGATTCTTCGGGAATGGGGGCTGCCAACTCAGAACCCCCGTTCCCTGTGGCTGCAGCCAGCCAAGGGGCTCCAGGATCGGGCGCGCCCGAGGGACTGGGGGGCTTCTTGCCTGTGTGCAGGGCTTCTACGCACAAGGTGGCACCTCATCCCGGCCCAAGGGTGGTGGCAGGAACCCAGGAGGCGCTCCGGGACTCAGCAAGGCCCGCCCCTGGGGCCAGGGGTCTGGCAGGCTCCGGGGGCAAATGGACTACGGAAGCCGAGAGGGGCCCGTCCGCGCCAAAACCCAAAACGCGCTGCGGCCTCCAGGGACACAGGGGACACAAGTGGCTGTGTGGCTTGCAGTGCCCGACCAGAGGGAGGGAGGTTGTCTGGCTGCTGAGGCGCAGCCGGTGTCAGCCCTTCGGGGAACTGCCCGTGGATGCTTCGGGAATGGGGGCTGCCAACTCAGAACCCCCGTTCCCTGTGGCTGCAGCCAGCCAGGGGGCTCCAGGGTCGGGCGCGCCCGCGGGCCTGGGGGGCTTCTTGTCTGTGTGCAGGGCTTCTACGCACAAGGTGGCACCTCATCCCGGCCCAAGGGTGGTGGCAGGAACCCAGGAGGCGCTCGGGGACTCAGCAGGGCCCGCCCCTGGGGCCAGGGGTCTGGCAGGCTCCGGGGCAAATGGACTACGGAAGCCGAGAGGGGCCCGTCCGCGCCAAAACCCAAAACGCGCTGCGGCCTCCAGGGACACAGGGGACACAAGTGGCTGTGTGGCTTGCAGTGCCCGACCAGAGGGAGGGAGGTTGTCTGGCTGCTGAGGCGCAGCCGGTGTCAGCCCTTCGGGGAACTGCCCGTGGATTCTTCGGGAATGGGGGCTGCCAACTCAGAACCCCCGTTCCCTGTGGCTGCAGCCAGCCAGGGGGCTCCAGGATCGGGCGCGCCCGCGGGCCTGGGGGGCTTCTTGCCTGTGTGCAGGGCTTCTACGCACAAGGTGGCACCTCATCCCGGCCCAAGGGTGGTGGCAGGAACCCAGGAGGCGCTCGGGGACTCAGCAAGGCCCGCCCCTGGGGCCAGGGGTCTGGCAGGCTCCGGGGGCAAATGGACTACGGAAGCCGAGAGGGGCCCGTCCGCGCCAAAACCCAAAACGCGCTGCGGCCTCCAGGGACACAGGGGACACAAGTGGCTGTGTGGCTTGCAGTGCCCGACCAGAGGGAGGGAGGTTGTCTGGCTGCTGAGGCGCAGCCGGTGTCAGCCCTTCGGGGAACTGCCCGTGGATGCTTCGGGAATGCGGGCTGCCAACTCAGAACCCCCATTCCCTGTGGCTGCAGCCAGCCAGGGGGCTCCAGGGTCGGGCGCGCCCGCGGGCCTGGGGGGCTTCTTGCCTGTGTGCAGGGCTTCTACGCACAAGGTGGCACCTCATCCCGGCCCAAGGGTGGTGGCAGGAACCCAGGAGGCGCTCGGGGACTCAGCAGGGCCCGCCCCTGGGGCCAGGGGTCTGGCAGGCTCCGGGGCAAATGGACTACGGAAGCCGAGAGGGGCCCGTCCGCGCCAAAACCCAAAACGCGCTGCGGCCTCCAGGGACACAGGGGACACAAGTGGCTGTGTGGCTTGCAGTGCCCGAGCAGAGGGAGGGAGGTTGTCTGGCTGCTGAGGCGCAGCCGGTGTCAGCCCTTCGGGGAACTGCCCGTGGATGCTTCGGGAATGGGGGCTGCCAACTCAGAACCCCCATTCCCTGTGGCTGCAGCCAGCCAGGGGGCTCCAGGGTCGGGCGCGCCCGCGGGCCTGGGGGGCTTCTTGCCTGTGTGCAGGGCTTCTACGCACAAGGTGGCACCTCATCCCGGCCCAAGGGTGGTGGCAGGAACCCAGGAGGCGCTCGGGGACTCAGCAGGGCCCGCCCCTGGGGCCAGGGTTCTGGCAGGCTCCGGGGGCAAATGGACTATGGAAACCGAGAGGGGCCCGTCCGCGCCAAAACCCAAAACGCGCTGCGGCCTCCAGGGACACAGGGGACACAAGTGGCTGTGTGGCTTGCAGTGCCCGACCAGAGGGAGGGAGGTTGTCTGGCTGCTGAGGCGCAGCCGGTGTCAGCCCTTCGGGGAACTGCCCGTGGATGCTTCGGGAATGGGGGCTGCCAATTCAGAACCCCCATTCACTGTGGCTGCAGCCAGCCAGGGGGCTCCAGGGTCGGGCGCGCCCGCGGGCCTGGGGGGCTTCTTGCCTGTGTGCAGGGCTTCTACGCACAAGGTGGCACCTCATCCCGGCCCAAGGGTGGTGGCAGGAACCCAGGAGGCGCTCGGGGACTCAGCAGGGCCCGCCCCTGGGGCCAGGGGTCTGGCAGGCTCCGGGGGCAAATGGACTACGGAAGCCGAGAGGGGCCCGTCCGCGCCAAAACCCAAAATGCGCTTTGGACTCCAGGGACACAGGGGACACAAGTGGCTGTGTGGCTTGCAGTGCCCGACCAGAGGGAGGGAGGTTGTCTGGCTGCTGAGGCGCAGCCGGTGTCAGCCCTTCGGGGAACTGCCCGTGGATGCTTCGGGAATGGGGGCTGCCAACTCAGAACCCCCGTTCCCTGTGGCTGCAGCCAGCCAGGGGGCTCCAGGGTCGGGCGCGCCTGCGTGCCTGGGGGGCTTCTTGCCTGTGTGCAGGGCTTCTACGCACAAGGTGGCACCTCATCCCGGCCCAAGGGTGGTGGCAGGAACCCAGGAGGCGCTCGGGGACTCAGCAGGGCCCGCCCCTGGGGCCAGGGGTCTGGCAGGCTCCGGGGGCAAATGGACTACGGAAGCCGAGAGGGGCCCGTCCGTGCCAAATCCCAAAACGCGCTGCGGCCTCCAGGGACACAGGGGACACAAGTGGCTGTGTGGCTTGCAGTGCCCGAGCAGAGGGAGGGAGGTTGTCTGGCTGCTGAGGCGCAGCCGGTGTCAGCCCTTCGGGGAACTGCCCGTGGATGCTTCGGGAATGGGGGCTGCCAACTCAGAAACCCCGTTCCCTGTGGCTGCAGCCAGCCAGGGGGCTCCAGGGTCGGGCGCGCCCGTGGGCCTGGGGGGCTTCTTGCCTGTGTGCAGGGCTTCTACGCACAAGGTGGCACCTCATCCCGACCCAAGGGTGGTGGCAGGAACCCAGGAGGCGCTCGGGGACTCAGCAGGGCCCGCCCCTGGGGCCAGGGGTCTGGCAGGCTCCGGGGCAAATGGACTACGGAAGCCGAGAGGGGCCCGTCCGCGCCAAAACCCAAAACGCGCTGCGGCCTCCAGGGACACAGGGGACACAAGTGGCTGTGTGGCTTGCAGTGCCCGACCAGAGGGAGGGAGGTTGTCTGGCTGCTGAGGCGCAGCCGGTGTCAGCCCTTCGGGGAACTGCCCGTGGATTCTTCGGGAATGGGGGCTGCCAACTCAGAACCCCCGTTCCCTGTGGCTGCAGCCAGCCAAGGGGCTCCAGGATCGCGCGCGCCCGAGGGCCTGGGGGGCTTCTTGCCTGTGTGCAGGGCTTCTACGCACAAGGTGGCACCTCATCCCGGCCCAAGGGTGGTGGCAGGAACCCAGGAGGCGCTCCGGGACTCAGCAAGGCCCGCCCCTGGGGCCAGGGGTCTGGCAGGCTCCGGGGGCAAATGGACTACGGAAGCCGAGAGGGGCCCGTCCGCGCCAAAACCCAAAACGCGCTGCGGCCTCCAGGGACACAGGGGACACAAGTGGCTGTGTGGCTTGCAGTGCCCGAGCAGAGGGAGGGAGGTTGTCTGGCTGCTGAGGCGCAGCCGGTGTCAGCCCTTCAGGGAACTGCCCGTGGATGCTTCGGGAATGCGGGCTGCCAACTCAGAACCCCCGTTCCCTGTGGCTGCAGCCAGCCAGGGGGCTCCAGGGTCGGGCGCGCCTGCGGGCCTGGGGGGCTTCTTGCCTGTGTGCAGGGCTTCTACGCACAAGGTGGCACCTCATCCCGGCCCAAGGGTGGTGGCAGGAACCCAGGAGGCGCTCGGGGACTCAGCAGGGCCCGCCCCTGGGGCCAGGGGTCTGGCAGGCTCCGGGGGCAAATGGACTACGGAAGCCGAGAGGGGCCCGTCCGCGCCAAAACCCAAAACGCGCTGCGGCCTCCAGGGACACAGGGGACACAAGTGGCTGTGTGGCTTGCAGTGCCCGACCAGAGGGAGGGAGGTTGTCTGGCTGCTGAGGCGCAGCCGGTGTCAGCCCTTCGGGGAACTGCCCGTGGATGCTTCGGGAATGGGGGCTGCCAACTCAGAACCCCCGTTCCCTGTGGCTGCAGCCAGCCAGGGGGCTCCAGGGTCGGGCGCGCCCGCGGGCCTGGGGGGCTTCTTGCCTGTGTGCAGGGCTTCTACGCACAAGGTGGCACCTCATCCAGGCTCAAGGGTGGTGGCAGGAACCCAGGAGGCGCTCGGGGACTCAGCAGGGCCCGCCCCTGGGGCCAGGGGTCTGGCAGGCTCCGGGGCAAATGGACTACGGAAGCCGAGAGGGGCCCGTCCGCACCAAAACCCAAAACGCGCTGCGGCCTCCAGGGACACAGGGGACACAAGTGGCTGTGTGGCTTGCAGTGCCCGAGCAGAGGGAGGGAGGTTGTCTGGCTGCTGAGGCGCAGCCGGTGTCAGCCCTTCGGGGAACTGCCCGTGGATGCTTCGGGAATGGGGGCTGCCAACTCAGAACCCCCGTTCCCTGTGGCTGCAGCCAGCCAGGGGGCTCCAGGGTCGGGCGCGCCCGTGGGCCTGGGGGGCTTCTTGCCTGTGTGCAGGGCTTCTACGCACAAGGTGGCACCTCATCCCGACCCAAGGGTGGTGGCAGGAACCCAGGAGGCGCTCGGGGACTCAGCAGGGCCCGCCCCTGGGGCCAGGGGTCTGGCAGGCTCCGGGGCAAATGGACTACGGAAGCCGAGAGGGGCCCGTCCGCGCCAAAACCCAAAACGCGCTGCGGCCTCCAGGGACACAGGGGACACAAGTGGCTGTGTGGCTTGCAGTGCCCGACCAGAGGGAGGGAGGTTGTCTGGCTGCTGAGGCGCAGCCGGTGTCAGCCCTTCGGGGAACTGCCCGTGGATTCTTCGGGAATGGGGGCTGCCAACTCAGAACCCCCGTTCCCTGTGGCTGCAGCCAGCCAAGGGGCTCCAGGATCGGGCGCGCCCGAGGGCCTGGGGGGCTTCTTGCCTGTGTGCAGGGCTTCTACGCACAAGGTGGCACCTCATCCCGGCCCAAGGGTGGTGGCAGGAACCCAGGAGGCGCTCGGGGACTCAGCAGGATCCGCCCCTGGGGCCAGGGGTCTGGCAGGCTCCGGGGCAAATGGACTACGGAAGCCGAGAGGGGCCCGTCCGCGCCAAAACCCAAAACGCGCTGCGGCCTCCAGGGACACAGGGGACACAAGTGGCTGTGTGGCTTGCAGTGCCCGACCAGAGGGAGGGAGGTTGTCTGGCTGCTGAGGCGCAGCCGGTGTCAGCCCTTCGGGGAACTGCCCGTGGATGCTTCGGGAATGGGGGCTGCCAACTCAGAACCCCCATTCCCTGTGGCTGCAGCCAGCCAGGGGGCTCCAGGGTCGGGCGCGCCCGCGGGCCTGGGGGGCTTCTTGCCTGTGTGCAGGGCTTCTACGCACAAGGTGGCACCTCATCCCGGCCCAAGGGTGGTGGCAGGAACCCAGGAGGCGCTCGGGGACTCAGCAGGGCCCGCCCCTGGGGCCAGGGGTCTGGCAGGCTCCGGGGGCAAATGGACTACGGAAGCCGAGAGGGGCCCGTCCGCGCCAAAACCCAAAACGCGCTGCGGCCTCCAGGGACACAGGGGACACAAGTGGCTGTGTGGCTTGCAGTGCCCGACCAGAGGGAGGGAGGTTGTCTGGCTGCTGAGGCGCAGCCGGTGTCAGCCCTTCGGGGAACTGCCCGTGGATGCTTCGGGAATGGGGGCTGCCAACTCAGAACCCCCGTTCCCTGTGGCTGCAGCCAGCCAGGGGGCTCCAGGGTCGGGCGCGCCCGCGTGCCTGGGGGGCTTCTTGCCTGTGTGCAGGGCTTCTACGCACAAGGTGGCACCTCATCCCGGCCCAAGGGTGGTGGCAGGAACCCAGGAGGCGCTCGGGGACTCAGCAGGGCCCGCCCCTGGGGCCAGGGGTCTGGCAGGCTCCGGGGGCAAATGGACTACGGAAGCCGAGAGGGGCCCGTCCGCGCCAAAACCCAAAACGCGCTGCGGCCTCCAGGGACACAGGGGACACAAGTGGCTGTGTGGCTTGCAGTGCCCGACCAGAGGGAGGGAGGTTGTCTGGCTGCTGAGGCGCAGCCGGTGTCAGCCCTTCGGGGAACTGCCCGTGGATGCTTCGGGAATGCGGGCTGCCAACTCAGAACCCCCATTCCCTGTGGCTGCAGCCAGCCAGGGGGCTCCAGGGTCGGGCGCGCCCGCGGGCCTGGGGGGCTTCTTGCCTGTGTGCAGGGCTTCTACGCACAAGGTGGCACCTCATCCCGGCCCAAGGGTGGTGGCAGGAACCCAGGAGGCGCTCGGGGACTCAGCAGGGCCCGCCCCTGGGGCCAGGGGTCTGGCAGGCTCCGGGGCAAATGGACTACGGAAGCCGAGAGGGGCCCGTCCGCGCCAAAACCCAAAACGCGCTGCGGCCTCCAGGGACACAGGGGACACAAGTGGCTGTGTGGCTTGCAGTGCCCGAGCAGAGGGAGGGAGGTTGTCTGGCTGCTGAGGCGCAGCCGGTGTCAGCCCTTCGGGGAACTGCCCGTGGATGCTTCG